>NC_090778.1:21945000-22217500 GCF_040054535.1 Antennarius striatus
CAACCCCTCAAGATGGCCTGTGCATTTGGAGTGAAGGATTCCATCCCACCCTGGAATCGACATTACTGATATATCAGACTTCACATCAGTTTAACCATCGGATCCTTACCTGAATCGTTGGTGGTCTGGAACCAATCTTCGATCTGTTAGTCATTATTTTTATTCATGAAGAAAATCATTTATTTTACATGTTTAAAACAAAATATATATTTGAAGACATTTCAGGTCTGTTTAATTCTTTTTTTTTTTAAAAGTCTCACCCTTATGGGGTGGTATCTGTGTGTCATCCTCAAGCTCGGGTCCTCTACCAGAGGCCTGGGAGTCTGAGGGTTCTGCACAGTATCTTAGCTGTTCCTAGGACTGCACTCTTCTGGACTGAGGCTTCAGATGTTGTTCCAGGAATCTGCTGGAGCCACTCTTCCAGTTTGGGGGCCACTTCCCCAAGTGCTCCTGCTACCACGGGGACCACATTAACCTTGATCTTCCACATATGTTCCAGCTGTTCTTTCAACCCTTGATATATTATATATAAAGTACTTTTTAATAACTGTGTCAACTATATTAGTTGCCCTTCTTTTGATTGAAATTTATCATAAGGTACCTTATGTTGAAATCCTGCTACTTTACCCATCAAAAATCTTTCGTGTTTCTGATATATTACTGTGAGTCAAAGGTCGAAATCGGTCTGTTAACAAATAGGACTAAGGAAGCAAGGCATTTGGTCTTCAGTTAGTGACATTTCTTTTTCTGTTCTTTTGTTTCTTTAAGGTGATGACTCACAGTTTGAAATGGACATCTAGGTGATCGTGGAACAAGGTGCGGTGCCAAGAAGCTGAGGACCTTTTTTTTTTTTTAAATAGACCATTCCATGCTGATGGAGGTTGGCCTTAAATACCTCCATAGTCTTTTTCATTAGTTTCTAACATGTTTGAAACTCATGTGTCTTTTTCAAGGCTTAAACCTGATCTAAGTGTGCCTTCCTGTTGTTGCTACGAGTTAAACACCAACACCTAAAAAGCTTCATCACTCATAAGAGCTGAAATGAAGGAATGAAAGCAAATAGAGGAGGTTTGAACAGAACTGAATTTAACATAATTATTCCAGAAGTCTTTTGGTGGTGTGCTTTCAATCACACAGATAAGCTCCTCCCACCACAGAGGCTCTTCCCACCATATTTTATACATGTTCGACTTGAAGTTTTTATTCTTCTGTTGTTTATCATAAAATATTAATACAATTCTGTTAATCAGTACTTTCTGGTTCTGCTGTGTTTTTTCTATTTATCACATTACAAGTTCTTCCCAAAAACTCCTACCTTTTTTGCTGCTATGACCTACAAACCTGAAGAAGTTGGAACTCCTGATTGGTTGGTCTTGAAAAAGACTGGGAAGAGTGAGATTTGAGCCTGTAATGTCTGTACTCATGCTCAGCACCTTAACAAGCTGAGCTACTTGACTCCACACATAGAAAGTATGTATTTAAGCATTTCAAATTTTCATGTGACCAAAGAACTTAAAATAGCTACTCGTTACTGGGATTTGATTCTACATCCTGTGACAAACACCTGTCAATTAAAGCTGATCCTACTGAGCTGTTCAGGAGCTCCTGCAAGGCCGGTTGGATGTACTGTAGTATTTATTAGTCACAACATTCTGGAGAAAATCTCAAACCTGACAGTGGGATTTGGTCCTATGACCTCAGGTCTCTGAGTTCCTCCTCTCACCTCCCTGAGCTAAACCTTCAGCTGCATGATTTGGTTTGGAACTTGTCTTTATGGGGTTCACAGCCCTGCGGAGGAACATCATGACTTCATCCTCACTGTGGAGGAGGAAATTACCAAAATGTTTATGTTTTTGCCGAACATACACGATTCACTGTGTACGTTTGACACATCGTGTCAATTCGTGATGACACGCCCCCCTTAGCCATCACTGGCTGAAGGTGATCACGCTACATCGATTAGCCTACCTGTGCTATAGGGGATTTTTCGCACCCATAAGTCAATTTATGCCTGTCATGATGGTACATCATGAGATTGATTTCTTAATATTTTAATTCATAGTAACTATGTTGAGCAAAAAAAGAAAGTGGTCGGACGAATATGTGCAACGTGAATTTACATGTACTGTATAACGGAACGTGATGGGAGTCAGCGTTCTGCATGATTTGCAATGTCAAATTGAGCAACTCTAGTCTCGCACTGGCAAAAATAAAGGAACACTTCCTTAAACTGCATGGAAAACAACAGAAACAGACTTTGCTGTGAACATAAGAGTAGCACTTGTCAAGGCGAAGCCACACATATCTGAACTGGTCTCTCAATTACAACAGCAGAAGTCACACTGATTTGCAGGTAGGTCATTTCATGTGTTTTTTTTTTACTAAAGAAAGGTTCGGTGAGTGAGCATATGAAACCGGCAGGGTTCAGTACCTCCAACAAGGTTAAGAACCACTGATCTAGAGACAGTGTCACTGAGAAAAAGACAGGAGGCAGAGCTGGAGGTAGCAGAGATGAAGATGCTGAGGTTCTCTCTGGGAGTGACCAGGAAGGATAGTATCAGGAATGAGTACATCAGAGGGACAGCACATGTTAGAGGTTTTGGAGATAAAGTCAGAGAGGCCAGACTGAGATGGTTTGGACATGTCCAGAGGAGAGATAGTGAATATGTTGGTAGAAGGATGCTGAGTTTTGAACTGCCAGGTAGGAGGCCTAGAGGAAGACCAAAGAGGAGGTTTATGGATGTAGTGAAAGAGGACATGAAGGTAGTTGGTGTGAGAGAAGAGGATGCAGAAGACAGAGGTAGATGGAGGCAATTGATTCGCTGTGGCGACCCCTGAAGGGAAAAGCCAAAAGGAAAAGAAAAAGACCCTCCTGTAGCCAAAGTGAGGAACTACAATTTTTTTTTCCTTCGGTGTAAATGGCGATTTATTATGTCAACGGCCAACACTCTTAATTGTTGGATAGGTTAAAACAACAATTAAAGGATGTGACTACTGAGGTGAAACCAAAACCAAAAAGAACACAAAAATACAAAGACAAAAGAAAGAAAAACTTTTTAAAAGAAAGAAAATACAAGCAAAATAAGACAATGACACTGAGTTCATATTCGAGCGCCTAAATGTACTCAGACCACTTCCTGCTCAGTAAATACATTTCCTACCCCCCTGTGGCCATACTGAGTAACTACAAGGCAATAGTCATGCGTACTGTATACGCAAATGAATTTAACACAAGTACTCATATTCTGTAAGTTCAACATTCGCAGACGCCTTAAGACAAACACAATAGTAATTGAATTTCCTAGCTTCATATCTGTTGAACTAAAAGCGACCAAAGTTCCCTAAATATCGTAATGCAAATTAAGTTACTGATATGCATGAGTGTAGCTCCTTTAAGTTCAACAGTAGCATTAAAAACTGCACTGACGTCCCCGACAGAGTTAATAATCTTCCTTTGGGATCATTAAAGTATTAATTTGTTCATTCATTCAAACACTGTTTTTTCATGAATCCATTGTTTGTGTTGTCACAACCAATCACTGGTCTCAATGGACATGATCCGTGGGCAGTAACCACCTGAAAGGAGAAGAAATCATTAGAGCAAGGACGTTTACTGGCATAAAGTTGGACAATACACACCTTAAAATGATCAATCTTCACTATGCCCTGCTTCTTAGCAGCTTCTATCACTTCCTGTGCTCCCTCGATTCAACACAAGCCGTATCAGTGGAATTCCTCATGGAGCTCGCTGTCAATTGATAACCTCGGTAGGTGGACTGTGTTAAGAGAGGTCAATATACAAGTGTACAGATCTGGAAGAAGCTCCGTCCTTTGAAGAAGCTACATGAGGCTATGTCATCACTCAGCACTTCTATTCCGCCTCTGATACTGAAGTGGATTTCTCTTTAATGTGACCACAGCATCTTTCCTCTCAGGAGCTGAAGCAACCACAATACTGCTGCAAAAAAAATCCACTTACATGTGAAGGAAGAGTTGTATTTAACTTTTTAATTAATCCTAAACATGCAAACTGGGATATGCATTATCTCAAAGTTATGTCAAATGGGAATAAACAGCTTTAACAAAATTGAACAAAAGATTAAAAAGTATAATTATATTTCTTTAAATCTATATCAAAACAACCATAGGGTCAGAAGTAGCTTTGCATTCTGCAGAATAAAGGTCAACCAGAACCTCAAGTCATGACTTTCTAAAACATACATGAGTTTGAACACAACCACTCACCAGGCAACAAATTATTTCTTTTGCACAGCTCATGACATGCACATTGATATTTAGTTCATCATTATTTAAATTCTTGTTTAAATACCTTATGTTCAATGCAAAAGCTGGAGTCCGTTTTCTTTTACGCATACACATAAAACTGATTCTCGCTGTAAATAAATGGAAATCACATGACCACCAGACAGAAGGTTTGTTCAGCTTAGAGAGGACATTAGATAATTGGCACATGATTTAGAAGTGATGACACCAAGCTTTCCTGCTACTGTATATATGTGATCACCGGATGATTGGATGTCAGAAATCTACCAGAGAAGCTCATGAGGTCTTGCTTTGGGTGGAGGAGTTTCTGCTGATCAGTTCCAGTCCACCCAGTCCTTCCTGAAAGCTCCTGCCTCCAGACGAATCTCCACTCCCTGGTATTTCTCTCTGTTTGGGTCCCTTGTCACCTCTCCTTCTTCACATCCTACGCCCCCTCCCAAAGTAAACAAATGCTACTGCCCCCCACCCCTTTGCCCCATCTTCTAGAATACTTGGAGTGTTGATCCACTCGGCCTAACTGTTTGATCACAATCAACAAAAGAAGGCCGGCCAGAAAGGCTGCTAATGATCTCTGATGACATGAGGACTCTTATAGGTTCTAAAGTGCGTATTGGAGGTGGCCGAGGCAAATCTACTGAAATGTTTGCTGGTAAGATTAGGTAAGTAGATAAGTGGGGCTCAAGATGATTATTTACAAGCAGGTTGATCTTCTGAAGTACTTTTTGTTATAGAAAACAGGTTTTTGTTCGTTTCATTCTGTATAATAAATACATGTGAGAACCAAGGGAAACCACCAATCAAATTCCAAAGAAAACCTGGGACATTGTTTAAACAATATCCCAACATGACTATTTATGACAGGGAAAGTCTTTGTACATACAAAAAACAAATCACTGATTCCTTTTTCTTTGCAATTCTAAAAACCCACTTTAAAAAAAATCAAACTCAATGATTTCAAAATAGAAATGTTTTAATATATTTTCATATTTTATACACAAAATAGACTTTAATGCATAAATAGATAACATTCGCAAAAACTAACGATATATACTATTGTACAGCAACCAGCATGGATGAAACATTCACTCCTGTCATGTGCTCTAATATATCATGGCTAGGAGCTCTCGGTTCATTTGAATAATGTATTTCATGTGAACACACCAAATTAACAGTTGAATAAAAGTTTCAATTTAAGACACTACAGCATTTTTATTTGCAGGTACAGTGAAACAGGTGACGGTTCTGGCCATCAGTGACAGCCACACTCCTCAACAATCATGTCCTCGTGGTGACGCAGGGCCAGATCGTCACTCTCAAAGTACAGCATGGAGAGTGGGCTGAGGCGCGTCGGCACACAGGACGGGCAGGACACTCTCTCTGGGTGGTGGTGTAGCAACAGGCTCTGGAATATATATGAAGAATTAACATGAATCAACTGGAAACTACATTTAAATTTACCAAACCTTTTTGGAACTGGGATCATTGTCATCTTACCTGCATGTATGCGTGGTTGGTGGGGCTGAAGGATTCATCCAGCGGTGCGGGACACTCTCCTTCACAGCGATAGGCATTGTACCTCTTGGGGTGCACGATCCACTCGTCCCAGCCGATGTGGTCGAAGTCCACCCACATGTCCACTCTCCGACACAGTGGCCTCTGGGCTGGCTCTGCTGCTGGGGCGACACTCGGTGCAGCGCCGTCAGTCACCCTCACCCTCTCCATCCTGTTCCTTTTGCGGCGCCGGCTTTGACCCTCCCTGCTGACTCTGTCTATGGTTACGTATTTTGAGTTCTCCACGGTGTGAATGAGACTGTATGCTGTATGGCCCTCTCGGGGCAGGGTGTGTTTGGAGAAAATGACCATCATGACCCGGTTTACGGTATGATGGAGGACTTTTCTTTGCTTTAAATGAAAATTCTTGAATAGGGACTTGTCGGTTTTCTCCCCTTCATCCACTGCACCACTCCCTTGGTCTACGTCAGGATCTCCTGAGGCTTCATGGCTAAATGCTCCATCTGCCTGGTACAGCCAGTACTTTAACAGAGCAGTCACATTGAAAACCTTCCAGGGAGACTTGGAGCTACTGGGTGATGTACCAAAGCTCCCCAGGAAGAGGCGTTCATCCTGGCACGGTGTGGTTTCCGCCTCACAACTCTGCTTTCTGGAGTGATATAAATCCACAGTGGCGTGTTTGGAACTAGAGAAGGCTGGGAGTCGGATGCGAACCTCTGCCAGTTGGACGAGCTCACTGGTGGAGACGGACGACATGTCGAACGTGATCGTCCATCTGTCACCCACTTGATGACAGCCTAAAAACGAAGCAAAGAAATTAATTCAATGAGAACTCAAAACTCACAAAGGAGTCAGCAGCTGGGATGATGGAGGGAAAAGCGGATTCCTGGACAAATGTCAAACACTGGAGTGTGAGGGTGAGCGGGACAGGATGTGTATTGAACTCCTTCAGCAAGGACGTCTGAGGGCTAAAATACACACCCTCTCACATAAAACAGAGAAAGCCTTTAAAGTCGAATAAGCATTTTGACACTTGCTGGGTTGTAAAAAGGGTGGGTCTGATAACACAGATAATGCACCAGTCATAGACCTGCCAGAGGACCCTGCACACTGCTATCAACATATAATGTGTACAACATGCTTTATAAGTCAGGGATTTAAAAATAAAAAAGGTTTTAACTGTTGACTCACCTCTAGCCATTATGCTTAAGATGGAATCAGAGCTGAGCATCGACGGCTTTTCTCTTGAGGCGATGGTGTTGACAGCGAGCAGCGGAGAGAAATCAGCCATCCGGAAGGAGCGGTACAGCTGCATCATGTACAGAGGATATCTGCTGCGGTGAGTCGAGAGATTTCTTGATGCTAAACTCTCCTCAAGGTAGTTGTGATATTGATGCACCTGATTGGAGAAGATGACTCCAGAGGAACAGAGGAGGACTGAACAGAAAACAGTCACCACTTTCATTTTGATCAAAACTCACTAAAATGTCTTGAACAACAAGAGGCAAAGATCTCCTTCCTTCCTGCCTTCCTTCCTGCAGCTGGTCTCAGGCTCTAATGATGCCATGTACAGGCGGCGCTCCGGCCAGGCCCCTTTATAGTGGACAGCTGCCCTTTGATGACCCCTGACCACTTCAGGCATCTGAACGGCCCCTCTGATCGCCAAAGCAAATCACAGGGGATGAGAACAAAAACATTCAGCCAAGGTCATTGTCCTGTTAAACTGCCTGGCCTGTTTTATTCATCCAGGAGCTCAAACCTTTACAAATGTAAAGATCCAGTGGGTCATTAGACTTTAAACACGGTGCGACTATTAACATCTTCCCTTTTTAGAGACAGGCAAAAGTTAACAATCACACACACCAATGATTATAAAAACATAATAAAGGAACAAAACATCTCTCAGATTAAATATTTTAATTTTTAAAATAAAGATTACATACATTATTTATTTTATTTTCTCCGATTTGGGATGTTAGTCAGGAATGTGTAAAGCAAACATTTGTAAAACTGTGACACTGAAGTTCCAAATGGTCATTTTGGTGACATAAAGAAGCAGCATCTGTTTCAGTGTCTTGGTTGTTTATATTGTAATGAGAAACTTTTAAGAGAATTATCATATTCAACATGTAAACAAAACCAAAAAAAGTCAACAATTGTAATATTTTGAAGAAAATATTTGGCTCTTTCAGGTTGTTTAAAACCATTCATATCACTTGATATTTTCCAATTACAATTACAATTACAATTACAATTACACCTCATCCGTTCCCGCTGCTGATCTTCTCATAAACTATTGAAGAAGTTCTTCACCTGCGTATAAACAAATGAGAAAAACAGAGACGAGGCTGAAACATTAAGCCCAAATATTAATAATAATATTCTGACAGCAGCTACAATTTCAAAGAACAACAAATTAACGTACCTTTGTTAAAAATTGTTCCTGCACTTCAGGGTCATTATGAAAATCCACACTGGCATCGAGTTGTAACACGGGTACGTGTTTCAGCTTCTCGAAATGTATTCTGAAACAAAAGAGAGCCTCCCTGAACAGACCACACACTGCTGACCATCATCTGTTCACAGCCGAGCTGCAAACAGCTGCAGCGAACGGCATCTAAAACAGCAATCTGAGGGGAGCATCCTGTAAAACAAAGGCTGCTCCCCGGCAGTGTTTGACATTTCACTTTTTTGATAATGAGGGATTTATTACGCCAGATTCTAATTGGGTTATTTACATACGGTAAAAAAAACTTTTTATGAGTAAATCCCTCATGGATGCAGCCACCTGACTATTACAGGGGCTCAAAAAGGTCCTGTCAGCCAGGTTTACCCTTCATAGCTGTTACAATGTTGAAAGTTGAGTAATTCGTCAGTTTCAGCATGACTTGAACAATTCAAAAACAGACATGATCTCATTTGCACTCACTCTGTGCTCTTCTCCACCAGCCACCTCTGATGCTGAGCATCCAGCTTATCCAGATAGTCCAGTTGAACTCCCTTCTCCTCTGCCCTTCCCCGATGCTCCAGACGCTCCATACATTTCTGAGATAACGGAAATACAATGAGTTTGTGTATTCTTTATGACCAAATACATTTGGTGTTCAGAAAGCATGCTTATGAAACACAGCTCCATTCAGAGGTCACATACCCACGGTGGGGCTCTGAGGTAGATGATGCCCTCCAGCTCCACCTTGTGTCCAAACTGCTGCACCAGAAAAGAATGCCAGTCCTGGTAGACGGCCCATTCTGTTGAGTTGATGCAACCCAGCTCAAACATGTTCAGGGCAAAGATGTACCTAAAAAACAGAGAGTCCAGTTTAACTGGTTAGAACTGACTGACTGCAAACAGCACCAGTACTGTAACCATTTCATGCTAATTCCATCCGGAGCACAACTAGGATCAACATAGCCCCTCCACCCGCTCTACTGTCACCAAAATATGGTAAGTCAGCAGCTCTCTATCTCACTTTAGTTGAAGTCGTTGTGGTAAAACAACATCAGACCTTCTCTGATGTTTAGGACGATTGTAGGTTTTCTTTCAGCTTTATTGTCAAATGCATGTATGGCACATTTGACAATAAAACTGACTTTGACTTTTCTCAATAAAACACCCAAATCTTGAGTTAAATTGACGAGATATCTTTTTTCATTTTCCCGTCTCGCCCGTCCGTCTCTCTCACCTGTCGCTGTAGATGGAGCGCTCGTACACCTGGACAGGAACCCCCTCTGACCTGAGCAGTCGAGCAGGAGGAGGCTGCAGCTGTGTCTTCAGACGACTCATACACGAGTACGTCTGAAACGTGTACGACCAGCGCTGAGGATCCTGGTACATCATCTGCAGTAGGTTGCTGGTTATTTTCTGGGGAGAACAACGAAAGTGGAAAGATACTCAAGCTTACTTATTTCGATTATTTGCTGAGAAAATATATTTCTGGTTAAGAAATGTCCACCACCTCCGAGGACCCACTCTCAATGTTCTGCCACTTGTTGACAGGTTCTGCCATCACTTCCCAGTCTGGACAAGCTGACTGAAGAAGTCTTGCAAGAGTTGACTTTCCAACAGCTGATATTTGAGGACACAATAAAAGAGATCAGGTGTGATGTTGACACAATCCTCTCACGTTGTGGAATCACACTGACCTATGTTGCCTTCGATGGAAACTCTCTTCACCCGAGCTGCTCCATCCCCAGTGGAACATGAAGGGGATAATGAATCGGAATAACCTCTCTTCCCTGACTTAGTCGCCATGTGCACACCTGTATTCTGTGTTATAGATGCTTTTCCAAGTCGCCGGACGCTGTTAGACGCAGTGTGCACAAATCCTATTACATGTGTTAACGGTGTCAGCTTTTTATTTCTAGAAAAACAACTGAATAACACGCATCTAAATGGGGTTAACACTAGGAAATGCATTGACAAAAAGATTTTTTTTAAAAATATGTCTTGTGTCACGTGGACCTGCATTAGGTGAATTTACATCACCGGTCACTTAGCTACTTAGCAGTTAGCTTACACTCTTCCATGATGTTACTAGCATTAATTTCCGTAATGAATAATAGATTTATAGCTAAATGTGCAACTCCTAAAAGATTTAGAAAATCCCGATTTGTTGGCTGAAGTATTCATTCAGCGCTCACTCATTCGTGTTATCGCGTATTTCTTTGCAGCTGAAGGAACTTCCTGGATAAACACAATAGCGTCACTTCCGCTACACGTGCCTTATTTTCACAATAAAAGCATTTTGACAAGTCGTATGCCGCCCGTAGTTTGTACAGTTTAGAGATAAATAAAAGAAATTTAATGCTGCAAAGTGCAAACGATAAATTCGTAGCGCCGCCGTTTTATGCATCACAGTTTGAGGTGGAAACAGTTCGACAAGAGTTTAGACAAGAGGGTCTACTTGTTCTGTCTTCATGATAATTCAATGAAATTAATTTGCATTGCTATTTATTAGTTTTTCATATGTAGAAAATAAACAGATACAATTTATGTAAGATATGCACGAAGATACATTTTAAGAATCCCGGGAAAATTAAGAAAAGATTTGGAGGATGCGGGCATCGATCCCGCTACCTCTCGCATGCTAAGCGAGCGCTCTACCATTTGAGCTAATCCCCCGCTTCAGTACTAGACCTTACCAATGATTTCGATACAGAGTGCTTTACTGACTAACGTTGAATATTTTCGCTACTACTATAATTATGGACGCTTTCGTGATGTTATAGTGACAATGAAGAAATATCCTGCACATGCAGTTAACAAACAACTGCTTATATCTTCTATTGCAATAAAAAAAATAAATCTAGCAATACCAAACAGCACTTTTTGATTTGCCACATTTATTCATAAAACAACACGGCATCGCCTGACTATTAAAACAGCAATTACTTCATTATTATTCATATTTGGTGTGCGGCAAAAACAGATGCCGACAGATTAAATCAGAAACCCTCCTTTTAAATGTTTTTTGTTTAAATGAGCACATTCACACTCTGTATGACATTAAAATTATTTCCAGTCGTTTAAAGATTATGTCAAAATCTTTATACTTTATATAGCATTGCAACAATATCATATAAAATCTGTTAATTTTGAAATTACACATGCATTCAAGTTTAATCCTACTTGAAATGCAAAAATTGCGTGAAATTATTGACCATTTTTTCAGACATAGTGGCATAGTAACAATATCATATAAAATCTGTTAATTTTGAAATTACAAATGCATTAAAGTTTAATTCTACTTGAAATGCAAAAATTGCGTGAAATTATTGACAAAACGACAAAGAAAGAAACAGCTTTCCATGTTTGTGATTTGGAGCTCATTAATCTGAAGGGGTGTGTGACTCTCAGTAGCCTGTATTTTTTATGACAATCCTTTGAGAATGCTCAATCTTGAAATCTCCAATACCTGAGGAAGAAAAACAGCACATTTTTTATCCATAGTAGCAGATCAGAAAGATAAAGACAAAGAACACAGTCAGGTGCTGCATAAGTCTGATTACATCATTGTCATTACCACCTGAAAAACAGGACAATAGTTTAACAATGGTGTATGAGATGAGTACTCTGGCATGAGAACGCTGCTTTATTGCCTCATCAAATTAAGCAACACCACTGAGGTCATTGACCCTGGAACCATACTCTCAGCACTAGAATCATGGCATCACACCTTTTGGCAGATCCAGATCTACTTATCACCAAGATAGACGTTCATGGATACACAAAATCAATTTAACCCCTATGAATCTGTATTATCACTGTTATTCAGCTTTTATTGGTCTATTGGAAGACATAAAACTGATCCAGGATCTTATTCTGTACACAGCTCAAAAATGAGTTGAGGCTTCCTTGATCAAGATGAACCCCTACACATAATTTCATCAAATCTTCATAACAGCTTTTGGAGTACAGTAGTACGGTACCTCAAGATCCAAATTTAATTTGTATTGTGCCTGAACTCATAAATCACATAATTCAAACAACATTTCCCCATTTAAAATAACAAGAAAAAAGAAAAAATTAACTGAGTTTGTTGTATGTGAGCGTCTGTGTGTTTGTGTGTGTGTGTGTGTGTGTGTGTGTGTGTGTGTGTGTGTGTGTGTGTGTGTGTGTGTGTGTGTGTGTGTGTGTGTGTGTGTGTGTGTGTGTGTGTGTGTGTGTGTGTGTGTGTGTCCTCTCACCCTCATTGAGTGCACTGTCATCAGAAGAGAGATGCCAGTATCTGCGATCAATCTGTCTGGCCTGCTCTCCATTTATTCTGCTTAAGAAAGGTCCCCACAGACTAGTCTCCACGTCAAACCTGCCAAACAGCATTAAGTAAGCAACCATTTTGGTGTTTAAAAAAAGCTACAAAAAGCAGAAGTGCCCAAAGTTACAGGATATAAACTCACGTGAAGCCAACATTTTTCCCTTTGAGAAGTTCTAGCGCTTCCAGAAGAGTGCTGCCCTTTGGCACATCCAAAGAGTAAAGTGCCTTTGCGCCGCTGAATGTCACCACTTCCACCTGTATGTTCAATTTTTCCTTGGTTGGCTGAACCGCCTCAAGATCTATTGATTCCAGCACCAGTGTGTCTGCAGGAAGACAAGTCACATGAGAAAACAGTGACATTGCAGAAACATTATGAAATCTGAAACCTGAAGTTGGAATAATGTGGACATACTATCCTCATTCAGGCAGTCCTCGTTTCTAACACTCAGGTAGGATTTCTGGTGGAGCGCTGGGAGGATCTGAGATATGGCCATCGGGTTGTGGTACACGTTGGCCCTGACACCTGTCCTTATGGCCTCTATTGAGACAGCATAATCCAAAAGTGGGCTTTCCATTGCCAGCAGGGCCTTGAACATGTGAAATAACAGTTGCAAAGATTTTAATGTTTAGAATGACATAGAAAGGAACGAAACAAAAAACAGAAAAGGATCCTCACTTGAACTGCAAGACCGGTACTGAATTCATTACCAAGGTGACCGTCAGTCCTACGAGAATCCAAGAGCTTCTGCTTGATGCTGGTAAGAGCTGCAAAAAGCTCAGCAACATTGTGCATATGAGAAGCGGAATCTTTCACACACTGCAGTGCCATTCCAGCCATGGCGTAAGTATCTATGGTAAAAACATGGTATTAAAATATGGAGAGAGGGAAGCAGAGTTCAGCTTGATTAGATGCATCCCTTATGCTCACCAATACTTTCAGAGTCTCCATGCTTGAAGAGCTCGTCTTCTGTTGCCTTGATGAGCTTGTTGCTGACATGGTTGTTTACCCTGACACCACTTGCGCAAAGAGCAAGCACACCCAGAGAGTACTGGTAATAATTGGTCAAAGGGCGATGGCTGACTGCATAAAAAAGAGAAATAAAACTACATTCAGACGTGATAAAAGTCTTTAAAGTGACTACTGTTTTTATTTCAGCTTGGATAAGATAACTGTAGTCAATAGTCTCACTCTAATCAAAAAGGAACCCAACCTCAACACACAAAACAGAGACATAGATGACTTCCTGTACTCTAAATACAATAGCGACTCATTCTAAAATGTTAATTTAATCATATCAACTGAATTAGGATAGTTCAATATGTTCTATGTCACTTAGTCAGCCAGCAAAATGTTTCAGGATAACTTACATGCAATGTTGTCTTTTTCCTGTTCCATCTGCTTCTTTAGGTGTGTGAGCAGGACATCGGTCTTCTCACTGATGGTGAAGGTGATTGTGCTGAGGTCATAGCAGGAGGCCTTCAAAGCCAGGGTGTAGAGTGCCATGATGCCAGTCACTGCTTGGCTGTTCGACAGAGAGCTGAGCAAAACACAGGGCGCCAGATGTTAGGAGGGTGCATCAAGCAAAAACATAATTCAATCGAAATAAAGACTTCATCATAGAACTTTTTGGTGTTAATTAAGAGCACCTTTGAATGTCATCGTGCAACTTATTTTTCATTTTGTTCAGGTGTTCTGTCTCCTTTGCCAAGTTGTGTTTGTTCGAAAGCCGTAATGCCAATTGGACACTGGGATTGGGGACTCCGTCGTGTGAGTCCAGATAGCGAAGAAGATCCTTGTTGAGTGACAGGAGAACCGGAAGGTTTCCTTCTTCAGTCACTGGATCAGAATGTTAAAAAAAAATTCTCAGACATTTTGATCACAGATACAAATTTTTCACCTCTCTTTCTCCCTCTCTCTTTCACATGCAAACACCCACACCCACTCTCTCTCTCTCTCTCTCTCTAAATATAATTGCAAATTCTACATATCTTGGTATCTGGCCTTCAAATGTTACTTTCATCACTGAAAATCAAAATATGTGACAACACTCTCAGTAATTTGACAATTGCACAAATTTTGACAATGAGAGATCAGCTACAAGAAATCACAACTTACTGCAGCGCATTGCAAAACCAGGGAATGTCCAGGGCGTATTTGTAATGTAATTTCAGAGTTAGTACTGTATGAGTAGACATGATTAATAAAGATAATGTTTTAAAAAGAAATCCATTTCTTACCACATGGACTACCAGAGGCACAAGTCAACAGAAGGGTGATAATCACTAAAAACAACATTCTGGATAATCTACAGGATGACATGAAAGAATCAGAGTTCAAATAATTGTTATAAGGATATTAAACGGATCAAGAAGTAATTGTGGTAAATACACTTAGCTACACTGTATATAATACATAAAACACACAATGACATTAGGTTACTGTAATAGGATCGCTATTATAACATTTTCTGTTTAGGGTAACTGTCTTGTAAGTTGTTTAAAGTCTCATACCAGTGACTCCAGTGTGAAGAACCAGCCCGAGTGAGGACACGACGGGAAGTCAACACTACTGCCCGTATCACGGTCACATGACTCCTTATTTGTGCTGACACAGGAAACGTCAAAGCGACTGGGGGTTGGTCTTAAACGCCGAAGGTTGGGAGATATTTCTCTTGTATCATATATACTCTTTTGTAAAACGAAAACACAAATCGGGTGAATGTCTATCTTTATTTATACATATCGTCTTCCATGAGGATTTGAGAACGTTGAGGAGTCCCAGTTTTTCAAACTAGTCCGTTAAATAACGGTGTTTCTTTTTTCTTTTATTTACACATATATATAAATACATTTAAAAAAATTTAAAGTAGACGTACGCGTCGTACTTAACACAACTGATATAAATACTCTGATAATTACAAAATAAATTGAGTGGATAAGACACTCAAATGCAAATGAATTCTAATTTCGTTTAAAAGACAAGATGTATTTTTACATTGGAAACATTTGTATCACACTAAAAGATCTGATAAAAAGTAAACTATTAGAAAAGAAAAGTGTCACAAACGTGAAGCGACGCCTTTCTCTTTCAACTACAACTCCCACAATTCCCTGCTAGAACTCTCGCGCACTTTCGACAAACTCCACGAGTCTTCGGGCTCGACTCACCTTTCAGAATAGCCGAATTGCTAACGCCCGTCTGCGTTATAAGCAGTTCTCGCC
The DNA here is from genome assembly GCF_040054535.1 of Antennarius striatus. Taxonomy (NCBI): domain Eukaryota; kingdom Metazoa; phylum Chordata; class Actinopteri; order Lophiiformes; family Antennariidae; genus Antennarius; species Antennarius striatus. The sequence goes on from NC_090778.1 coordinate 21,960,774, forward strand.
ACAGGGACCGTGGATTTCTGCTCAGCGGGATAATTTACGTCAGTAAAACCCGAACCTGCAGTGTCTGTTGATGTGACGACGTTCGTGACGAAGTTGCAAAAAAACAAACAAACCCCCAAACAAACATGCATTGAAGGACACTTGCTAGCAAAAGAACCAAAACACCGAGGGGCAGAGTATCAACACAGGTTGGTTTAACGCGAACTATTGCTAAACGTCAAAGTTTAATTCATGTAAATTCGTTATTCTTTGCAGGAATGAAGTTGCCATTGTGGGTTTTTTTTGTCATGTAATATTACGACTCGGCCCTTCCGTAACGTCTTCAGCGGGGTTGTGGCTGGCTTTTTGTGTACTGGTAAACATGTATAACTCGTGAGTCATGTTGAGTGCATTAAATGCTCTCGACTTGGTTCTATTAATAGTGATCATCCAGATCAGACCGTTTGGTGGTTCTTCACTGGTGAACCGCCTGGACCACTATGCATCACTCTGCTCCCCCGAGCAGTGAAGTGGGGTTCCTGCCAGCCATGTATTCATTCTCAGGCCCCACAAGCCTTCCTGAAATTAACCTGGGACCTCCAAGTGCGTCTGGGCATTCACCAAGAGCAAAACTCTCCAACAAGTATGTAGCTGACAGTTTGGTGGTGTCATCTTCACTTGATGTATTTGTCCTCTTTCTGAACACATTTGTCTTCTGTCCCACTGCAGTTGGGAAACAAGATGCCTGAGGAAGAACAGGAGGAGGGTTGGTGATGAGTAAGTCACCGAAACCTGCAAGAAAAACACCATCAGAAACTTTTAGCAGTGACAAATGGGGTATTTCTAAAGTGAACTTTTTTCTTTCTTTTTTTCCAGGGCATGTAGTGCCAAAAGGAGGAGGTTAATGTCCGAGGAAGAAGATGGGTTTACAGAGAACCCGAGCACTAGCACTTATCTGGGCTGGTCTACAGGAAATAGTTGCCCTGTTCAGCCTGCAAAACAAGCCATCCCTGCATCCCCACATCCCAGCCCGGCGCCGGTGCTGCAGCCCACCTCCTCTGCTCTGTCCAGATTAGAGCCAGAGAGCTCCTGCATGGAGATCGAGGCAGCCCAGAGGAAACTGCAGGAAATCGAAGACAGGTGTGCAAATCTAAAAGGTTTCAGAAACTGCTTTTTGCGTTTTATAACTAATCAAGTGTTACATACTTCAGCAGTTACAGACATATTGGACACCCAGTGTATATTAGAAATACACATATTGCATCATTATACTAGGAAGTCATTGCAGTCAGTCCCCTGAGTGGTAAACATAAACACTCAGTAGCCATCATGCATACATGGAAATAAAAACAAGACTATGTGGTTAAGTGCTTATTTCATAAATAATTTACAGACTAAAGACAAGAGAAATGAAAGTCTTTCATTTATCCTGTGCAGCATTAGAACAGGCTGGACTTTGGTCTAATGCATTTGGTAGTGATATGTGGTTAGTATCACATAGTGATGCCTTTATTCCTCAACAGAATAACATTAGAAGATGATGATGAAGATGAAGATTTGGATGTAGAGCCAGCCCAAAGACGCCCAGTGCTGGTGATTTCTGACAGCCTGAAGGAGGGTCTCCAGCGTGGCATCAGTGACATCCTGCCCCACACAGTAGCACAGTCTGTGTATGTCCTCTTTGTTTTCTTACTGGAATGTTCAATGAAGTAATAACGTGACTTGTTTTCTGTTCCTGGAGACGCTCTCGACTCATTTTGACACCCTCATTTCTGTACTTTCAGGAGCCACTCCTGCATGGAGTTGGTGTTGTGGCGGCCGCCAGAGGATCCCTTCTGTCGGAAGCGGAAGGGCCCGTTTCAGAAACAGCGCAAACAAATGACAGTATCTGAACAGCCCCTGACCCCATGTCCATCGCCCACGCCTCACAGCCCCTCCAGCCCACCTGTAGACGCACACTCTGCCCTGTACAGCTTTCCTGATGCTCACAACTCTGGAGAGGAGGACATGGAAATATAGCTGGTATAAATGGGATGATTTAAAGCCACGCCAAAGGAAGAATCTGGATGTGTTTTTATACACGGACTCTAAAAGGCACTTGGGGTCAGTCAGTTCGGCACAACAAGCTTGTTGATTATACATTAATAGGTTTTTTTTTCTCAATTTATTCAGCAACTCTTTCGCTTTACAGTCCCTGCAGTTTGTTTTTTGTGGTTATGAAGGACTAAATAGTAAAGCTGGGCAATTCATCACTTTTATTCATTGAAATCTGCAAGGTAAAATCGTCTCACAGCTTTCAAAAGTTTGATAGGCAGCCTTACAATTAATCCAAAAAACTAAGGATAATTTCTACCTACTTTTGTGTCTCTTGGAATATCCTGATGCTTTGTAAATGACTGATTTGTGAAACGTCAGTGTGAAGCACTTTTGTGTGTATTTTTGTGATCAGCTCCTGACAATCATTCACAAGACACTAAAAGTTGGTTCTGCGCTTTCACTTGTGCTCACAGCCTGGCTTTCTGCTTGAAGTCATATTCGTGGTTGGAAGATCGTCGTGATCTACTGCTTTGCACACATCCCAGCTTTGAGAAATTTTGTAAATGTATCTTTTTGTCATTTGATTCTATTTTTATTTGTACATTACCAGAGCAGCAACTCGTGATGGAAGTTCATGCTTTTCATTTACTTTTGAATAAAATTTTGACCGTATAGTAATTATATATGGCGTAAATGATTTTTCATTCAGATTTTGCTTGACTGTAGTAAAAGAACATTATTGGGTGATTACCATCACACTTTAACCAGTACCTAAAGGACTTTAATACAGTACAATACATCCCCAAAACAATATGTATTGTTTGAAACAATTATTATGTTATTGAATGAAATAGTCTCATAATTAGACAAAATTAAACTATTACCAATACTAATAATAATTTTTTACTTTCCGAAGACAAAACTGGTGACGTTTCTTTTAAAAAGGGGAACTGGTCACACAATGTCCTTTTTAGCAGCAGCTTGATTAAATGATGAAACAAAATACTTTCCTAAACCAAAATAACACTGCTTAATTTGTGAGAGAGTACAATTAGATCAAGAACCTGTCCCGGTAGGTTTTTTTTTACAATAAGATAACAATTTCTTACAGAGTTGAGAAAACAGTTTAAAATACTGATCCTACAAGAGTTAGTAATTTTCTGATTATATAAGGGATTTCTCCAGAGCTATCAGCCTCAAGAAGTTCTCTGACACCAGCTCACGTGATTTTCAGTGAAATGTCAGTTCATCACTTTACAGTTCATTGTGACCTTCAGCCATAAAATCTGACTGCCCAGAGGAACACAGAGTAATACGAAGTTGATCTTTGTGTTTGTCATTTGTCATCATGACATGCTTGTAAATCTGCTCTTTCATAAACGCATAACAGTGAATGATTTATTTTTGTAACCATGGAAAACCTTGAAATGCTTGAGAAATTAAAACAGGGTGAGGTCTGGTGTCCCTAATTTGAAATGGCTCTGGTTGGTGAGTCGCTCTGAATTCCAGCAATGTCTGGACTTTGGGTGATCTACGAAGGAGACACCAATGTTAGCAAATATTTTTGCATTATGAAGATCATCACAGTTTATCCTCAAATGTTAAGAGTCCCTCCACATTTCAGATCTGACCCAGAACTATAAAGAAATTAGCTGTGGTTTTGCTATAAGGCAGAGCTGTCAGAATTAGAATAGCAGTCAAAGTAATGTCTGCTCAGCTGTGTTTCGTAAAATCATGAACAAGACTTACAGACAGATTAAGACTTATAGATAGATTTTTATGATCTGGCTCCCAAGGCAAAATTACAAGTTCTAATGTTCAAGCTTGTTTGAGCATTTATCACAAGTGTAAGTGCAGCCATTAGTTAGAGTGAATGGATTCCAGGTCGATAAGCAACCTGCTATCTAAACCATTTACTCACTGTGGTGAGATACGATCCCAACAAATCTGAAGGGATTTTCTCCGGCGAAGGGCTCCAGATGCGGGCCTGGTTTTCTAGACGGAGCTGCTTGACTCTGCTCTGGAGGTAGTGCAGCAATTTAAATGAAGCCACATCTGACTGGCTGTGGGAGGGGGCAATGTGGAGGGAGGGGGAGCACAATGGGTTCTCAGATTCCTGGGGGAGAAAAGATGCAAAGAGGTTTAATGATGTTAAAAAAATGAACGAGCACATGAAGAGCTCAGAATCAGGCAAAACCACAAACATTCAAGCTTTACCTGAGCACTCAACACCGTGGCTCCTGCAGGCTGATTGGACTTTCTCCTCCTCTCCTCTGGAGAGTTCGATGCTCCTCTGGGAGACAAACAAGCTTTTAGCTTTTTAGTTTTAAAGGTTGTTATTTGTAAATAAGTAACAAGAATGCAAGATGTTCCTTCTATGAGATGAAACACTTGTAAGACAGCGGTGGTGAAATCATGCTGTTGACAGGACGGATGGCTGGTTAGTCGCATGTTTTCACAGACACAGAAAGCAGTTACCTGACCCGCAACAACTTTGTCTTGCACCTGTGGGATAGTAAAGATGAGGGCAAAACATACAGCAATAATGGACTGAATATTTCTGATTTCGTTTCAAGGGATCACCAAGTTTGGACTCTATGTAATTTTTAAAAAGGAGCACATGTAAAGATCATTTATTAAAGAAGCTGAGTAATCACGCTTGTATTTTGACCTTCTTCCACCGTTACCTCTCCAGTTCTGCTGTGAACTCCTCTTGGAACTTGCACGCCAGGCGAGCTGCAGTCTGCTGCTTCCACTGACTCATGCTCTGCTGAACCTGTCTGAGCTCCAAGTCTTTTGCTTTCAGCTGTTTGCGAAGGGATGCTGCCACCCCTCCTCCGTCACAAACTCCATCACGCAAATGAGCCCAGTTCAGACTGCTTAACTCCTCAATGTGCTTCTGCAGAAATATAACATGACAATGACGGAAGTGATCAGGTTTTGTTGTCTATAGGAATCAACATAATCAAGTATGTCAATTCAAACCATAATGAGACGCTCCTTCAGAGAATTCAAGGCCTGGGTTCTCTCCATTCTCAGCTGTTGCCTTTGGATGCTCAGTTCTTCATCCTGAAATTATAATGAAATTACTGACATGCATAAATGTTTAAATGTTATATCCTTGAAATGAAAATAGCAGTATGTGCAATCCACACTTCACTTTGTTATTTCTCAGACGCTCAGTGGTTTGTTTCTGTGAATCCAGCTCCTGATGTAGAAAACTGATGACACTCTTCAGCTGCTCTCTCAGTGTTGTCAAGTTCCTAAGAGCCTCATCTACTGTGGAACTGCACAGTGCAAAGACATTAGAAGATAAATGAAAAACACAGTATGTTGTCTATAGATGATACGATTCTTTCTGGATGCCAGTGATGATAAGAATACCTGGAAGGTAACTTCAAAGAACCTATTCTGGCTCCACTCTCTTCCACTAAGAGGTGGAGATGCTGACACTCTGCTCCCAGCTCTACGGCCCAGTTCTGGACCTGCTGCTCAGTCTCAGCCGTGAGTTGGTTATGACTGTTTTCTCGTTCTGCTAGCAGACCCCTGAGCCTGTCGGCCTCTTTCTCCACCTGCTTAACCGCCTGCTCGAGCCTCGACACCGCCATCTGACTCTCCTGTGACCACGGATCACAGCGTGTTAACTTTTCTACAACTCCACATCTCTTTATTTGTCTTGCCTTATGTGGTTTTCTTGCACCTGTTCCATCTGTTGCTGCATTTTCTGCAGCTCTGCCCGGTGCTCTTCTTTCAGCGACTCGCAAATGGCAGACCAGAACGACTCCTGCTCTCTCTGCTGCTGATGATATTTATTCTCTAACTCCTGCAACCTCTCACAGAAAAATATCATGCATGGATGGAATCATCATTTTATTGTCTGACTTAAGATGGCAATGTTACATCATGCACTGCTTAAGAGTCTCCTTACTGTGTTTAGCTCCACCACTTTTTGTTGAAGCGCCACTGTGTCTCTCTTTTCGCGCTGCAGCTCACTCCTCATGATTTCCAGGCTCTCTCTGTTTTGCTCTTTCATTATTGCACAGTTGATCTTCACAGCTTCCATTTTTTCTGCTTCCCACTTCTTTCTCTCTGCCTCTATTGCTTTGTGGACCTGAAAGAGGGAAAACTGTGTATCTCACATAGAAGATAATTGCACATTCTAAGCACAGGATTATCAGAGTTGACATTAGGGAGTAACAATGAGAGGATATTTTGACCTGTAACTACTTTTATTTAATTTGGGTTTTATTGATGAGTGTCTTGTGAAAAGGGGCCAGCTCTCCTGCCTCTCATTCAGTCAGGGAGATTTCTCAGTTTGTAGTTAATTGTTTTATTTTTTGATAAAAAAATAAGAAAACGTAAACTCGAAACCTTTTCCAAGGCTTCCTCATGGAGCTCTTCCTCTCGGTTCTTTGCCTCCTGCTCCTGCTCCTCCAGACAATCCCTCAGTTTCTTTGCCTCTTCTTCCTTCAGCTGATGGAATAGGAAGGAATCTCATCTTGAAACTAACCTCTTTTAATTAATTAATGTCTATCAAATATTTTATATTGCAATAATGTGATAACAGATTTCATTCATATTTCAAGAAAGCACACTCAGCTGAACGGAACTTTTCAAGGACTCAATGTGACGCATGAAAGCGAGGGCTTGATCCTTCAAGGCATTATTTTCTGCCTCCTTAGCATGATTATTAAGCTTAAGGCACAAGAAGAAACTTTATTGTCATTATATAATTTTACAATCATACAACGAAATTGCGAGGTCAGATTGAGAGTTGTTCGGGCCGCTGCACCCTAAGCGTGCTTGCCACTGTTGGCTGGGGTTTGAACCTATGACCTTCTCTCTGTGAGGCAACAGTGCAAACCACTGCGCCACCGGCACAACAGCCAGATGTAAAAAAGCTTCATCATTAATAAACATAAATAATGTAATTTACTATTCTAGCTTTACCGATATGTTTGTTACCTTTTGGATATGCTGCTCATGAGCCAAAGTCAAATCTTTCTTTTGCTGCTTCAATGCAGCTTCCTGAAATAAAGAGAAAACTGTTACTTAATTTTCTATCAGATCAGATTAACAATAATTTCTACACTTAGTAAAGCACCGAAGCGCCTCAGCACTCACCGTAATTCTCTGAGCTTGTTCCCCAGCTTCTGACAAAGCGCCGGTGTGATGGATTTTCAGGTGCTGCAGCTCCCCTTTCAGTCTGTCTCCTTCTTCTCGTAAAGCTGCTCGAGACTCTTTTAACTCCAGCAGCTGCAGCTCCTTTTGAGCCACCATCCGCTCTAGACTTCCCATTCTGATCTGGCATTCTCCAAGTTCACCCTGTAGCTCACCCACTTGGAACTCTGCAGCCTGACAGATGAGAGATGCACCAAAGACAGTCAAAGGGAAATTATGACAAGAAAAATATGTGTGTTTACGCTGCGCCACTGGCTACACACAATCATGCAGATGAATTTTTAGGAGTTAAAAGTGCCATGTCATTAGACCTTGATGTGATCCTTTTTCTGCCACTGTTTCTCCTCCAGACAAGCACACCTGCTCCTCAGTGAGCTCTCCTCCTCAGTGACCCTGTGCAGCTCCTCACGAGTCTCCTCTAGCATCTGCCCCAAGAGCAACATGTAAAAAATGTTAAATCTCAAACAAAAACAACCTCCTTAGTTTCACTCAAAACACTAAACAATGCCTCAAGAAAAGATCAAAATCTGAAGTGATACATTTAGAATGTTGGAATAATTATTACTTAGAGAAATGAAAAAAAAAAACAAGTTTAGACGCTGCTGTTGCACCAGACTTGAATGGCAGGTTTTATAAACAGACTAGCCTCACAGCTTATCAATTTTTCAAATGCAGTAAAATGTGGTAAAAATGTAACATTAACTTTTTTCCTTGGCAAAATAAAACTCTTTAAATAAGCAGCTTTATTCATTTACCTTCACAGACAAAACATCATGTTTTATTCATCTATAATTCAAAATATAAAATTTATTGTTTTAAACAAAAATAAGCATTGTGATTTTGGATGTTTAATTTCTTATAATCTAGAATACTGATTAAAGTTAAGTTGAAGTAATTATTATCTACAAATTCTAATGCCATGATCTAGAATTGTCCTTATACTTGGAATTCTGGGGACAATACTTCTTGAATGGACTCCAGCTTCTCTCTTGAACGTCGCTGTTCAGCGAATAGCTCGGTTTTGGCTGTGTCCAACTGTCTGTCCATCTCCTCCCTCTCCAGTGTTGTCATGGTAATGGTGGACTGTTTTTGAACAGTGGATAACAGTGGATGAAAAAAGAGAAATATTATTAAAAATGAGGAATGGCAGACCTATTGTTGGTTCTGTTGACTCAAAGATGTTAGTTTTTTCTTACCCCAAACATGCAAGACTCTCCTTGTAGCTCCTGTTGTTGGCAACTAAGACACATACATAGTTGTATTACTGATTTACAAGAACTGTCTTGTATACATCATTGAATTATGATGATCTGACACGATGTGTTTGTATAACAATTAATTAATTAATCAGTAAGAGCTTGGTTTTACCTGATTGAATTCTTCCCCGTTTTGCTGTGTTCCAGAACAAATTCCAGATTATTCTTCTCCGTCTGCATCTTTGCTGTCTCTTTAGTTAACCGCTCTAATTCATGCAAGGCATGCTGAGACATATAACATAAACTGTGAGTATTAGTGATAGTCCCAATAAACTGCTGTATGAATTTCAGCCTTTTACCTTTCTTGTCTTTTGAAGCTCAGAGATGGAGAGCTCAACATCTTTTAACAGAGTTTTCTTCAACTGTAGTGTCTCTTCTTCTTTCTTGCATTTCTGAACCAGACACACGAACATTAAATGTGATCAGATTAGACTAAAGCTGACACAAACATACCCAAGGACACCCGTTTTAACCTGTCGGAGTACAGAAAGATGCTCTTTCATCCTGGCCCAGTCAGTCTTCATCTTCTCTGATCTCTTCCTGCACCTCCTATTCCAGTGATTTATCTCTTCATCCGTGTCCTTACTGTCACCCACAGAACAGACAATTCTGTGGTACACAAACATGCAGTCATACAATTTACAATTTAAATTTCTACACAACCCCTTAGAGAGGTTTTAAATATTCTTCTGCTTTGTTTACCTGTGATCTTCTCTCTTATTGTGTTGAGGTTTAAAAACAGCAGAAATTCTTTTTGGTATATCTCCATAGCAGGAACTCTTGCCTTTGTAAACAAAGAAAGGTCAAGTTTATGACATCTGATCATCATTTTATTTGTGTGGACTCATGAAGGAAAAAGCAGCCAGAATATGGACTTTGCACATCTACCTGACATTGATATGGGTTCACTTTCTTCTTGAGAGAGTGTGTCGAAGTCACTCTGAGTAGTGCTGTAGTCATCTTTGTCCGTCACACACTGAATGAAAGACTTCCATCCTGGGGTGGAGGGTGACATAAATGATGATAACTGTAATTACACATGTATTTTATGTTCCCCCCTTTTTGACTTGCATGATTCAACATCTATTCATTTTAATATACTGAGATGATACCTACTTCCCTCTACTGTCTCTCACCTGGCTGTCTGTGAATCTGCTGCCTGACCTCACTGGTGGAAACTGAGTTAAGGTCACTGTCAGTGGACACTCCATCTAAACTCCACATCGGCACTCCTGTTAGAGGAAAGCAGCCTTTAATCACCCTTCACAGGGAAGAAATCTCCAGGAAGATTAGCAAGACTATGCAAACAGATGCTGTTCTTGCTACCTGCAGAACACCTGGCCTGAGGAGGATGACTGTTGTTCTGCTGCGGAGATGGTACAACCTCCACTCCACGAGAGACTGAAAAGCATAGAGAGAATGGAAGGAATATGAGAATAAAAATCTAGCAACAAGCTCCAATCTTCATGTAAGAGTGTTAAAAGCAACAAATACAATATACTGTATCACAACAAAATCTGATATCTTTATCTTTGGTAGGAATTTCCAATGTGCATGTACTCTGCAAATTTTAATATCATGCTTTTGTCTAAAAGTTGCCCTTTTGACCTATGGGTACAAGAACATAGGTCTACACAATGAAAAGGTCACATCCTCCGAGGGTAAAGAATGGGCTCAAGAAAATTCAAGGCCAGTGTTCTGTCAGGGATACTTGAACAGCAAAATCAATAAACTATATTTTTATGTCCTCTGTTAAGGAAGTGTTGATAAAGAAGATATTTAACAAGACATTTATGGAAAAGATTACTGTCTTCAAATCACTATCAATAATAAAGGTAGAACAAAAATACCTGTAAAAGATCAAATTCAAACCGGTCGGGTAGTAGTGGAGGGACTGAACCAGAAGCATTAACAGCACCTTTTTTCTTTATTTGACAACAGTTATATATATGTTACATATTTTAAAGTGACTACTCACTTCTGCCTTCTTCACCAAGCCTCTTAGACATGTTGCATCTCTCTCCAGCACCCAACCTCTCACTGCACAGAGCATTTCCTCCATAGCAGTCATAAAAACATTTGTCTGGCTCTTTTCTTGTACAGGGATTGTTTGGTTGGGAATACAGTCCAGTCTCCCAGCTTTTATTGTCATCCACTGGTGTTGCTGCTCTTCTCCCATTAACATTAAGGGCACTTTGTTCCTTTTGTTTACTCTGGCAGGAGTCAGACCTCCCTGGCAAGGCTATTTCAACCATCTCATCTCTGAAACGTTTGACAAAGTCCTCGGTACAGATGCTGTCAGAAGGAGAATGTATTTCTCCTGCCATCCCCCCTTCCTTATAGGTGTCTCCCAGCAGCCTCTCCAGCCTCCAGATAATCTGCTCCCTTTCAGACTCCATTTGTTCGTTGTCTCTTGTTCTTTTGTGTAACTCCTGTTTTCTTTCCTCTGGAGTGATCAGATCTTCCACTCTCTCTGCAGGATGAGTGGTTGTGGTGTTTTAGTGTTCTGATGCAGCAATGTCATGCAAACACATATAAACAAATCAGATTCCTGGTTTATTTGGATATTAACTGGACAATTTACTGTTTGTGTGTCTGATAAATTTCACATTGTTTAACTCTTCTTTTCCAATCTTTACTCTCTTGTTTTTGTCAACTCAAGCACTCGTACTATTTTAACACAAGACCTGGTGGCAAACAGCACTTTAAAGTATATATAAATAAATAAATACAGAAATCGTCTATACCAAATGAGAATGCAGTAAAAATCCAACAGGATCAAGGGGAGACTCAGAAATTCCATTACTTTCTGTGTGAAAATGACAATAAAATATTACCAGCTTTTTGCGTCATCGTCGGAGTTTGTATCAAATCAAGACAAGACATGGGAGCGTCATTTGATTGACTTGTGCTCCCAAGTCCTGTGTCTTTACTCAGAGAATGACTCCACCTAAGAGGAGCTAGACAAAAAACAAAAACAAAGATTGTCATCATAAAAAAAATATCAAAATTTGCTTGAAGGTTTATGTTGTGACATACTGAAAACAACCTGTTTGCTGGAAGTCACGCTCTTTGGAAATGACTTGACATTTCTGGGTCCGGACCTGCAAACATAAATAAATAAAAACAGTAATATTCCACAATTTTATTTCACTAAAACAATAATACTACAAAGTAAAAATATTTCTAAAAAAAACAACAATTCCCTCAAGAATGTGATGAAATCGACGTTGAAAAAAGAAGTCCAATAAAATTTCTAGTCCAGACAGAGAGGATGACAAATATAAAATCACTGACCTGCAACTGACCGAGCTGAGCATCGATAGCGTCTAGCAGAAGGTCACAGTGGTCCAGTTTGCGAGGTGGTGGATCCAATACAAACCCACTGCCGTCCTCAATGAGATCTGTGGCTAGAAACGAAAAGATCATCAGTAATGGGGGCAAAATCCACAGAGAGTGAGATATGAATCCAAATGTAGTTATAATGTCAAGTAATAACGACCCATGTAAAGCAGCTCCTCTGTGTCCTTCGGATCTCTCCGTGTGCCATCATGACCTCTGTCATCCATGTCCATTTGCTGAAGACAAATTTGCAGTCATTCTCCAAACAGACACAACACCCCCCCCCCCCCTGACTGGGCAGCCAGGATGAGAGGGGGGTTTGCTCAGTTGCCCAGGAAACTGGGACAATTTAGCTTGTTAGCAAGTCAAACTGTCTTCTTTTTACTCCAAGGACTGTAAATTCCTGTGCTTTCCTGTCTCTCCCATTACCCTGAATGAATATTAACAAGACTGTCTACTTATCCTCTGGAGTATTTCACAGGCTTATCCAGCCCTCACATTTACTGAATAAAGACAAATACTAGTAGCAGTGCAATTTTAATAAAGTATATATCTATCTACGTATCTTTCAAAATCTATTTTTATAACCCCCGATCCCACAGAAGACTTTTCATCATTTAAAAGTATAAAATTGCAAACACGACTAGCATGAGTGGAAACACACAGTGAAGCTAATCTGACCCACAGACAGGTTTGTAGTTCTATTTAGACCTACAGTACATGTAGATGAGTAATTTCTATTCTTACACAGACAAAAATATCACAATTGAAATTCCTACGTCATTAACGTCCCCTGAATTATCATTAACTTACTTTCTGGGAGGCTTTAAACCGGTGCTGAACTCGGCTCCTCGGTGCTGGACGGCGGCCAGCGCAGCTGCGGCACTGAGTGTGATTGACAGGAGATGTACTTGGTTGCTGTGGAAACGGTCAAAACAGCTCGCGACCCGCTGCAGACGGCGAGTTCCCGCGCGCCCAAGTATTAGCGAACTCGCGGAGGAGTTTTTATGACAGTCGTGGGTCTCGCGCACGCGCACGCACACACGCACACACGCACACGTCTATCACCAGCAGAAGCTGCAGGCTCCCTGACATGACAGAGATCTCTGCCAATCCTCAGTCAGTGGCTCATATCCCTTAGGATGGATCGTGACAGAAGGTGGGTCCAGTACTGGTAGTGTTTTTCAACCACTGGGCGTGCCATGGGAAATCATCCACTTCTTCTTAATTGATCCAAGTGTCAGTGCTGTGATCTGGATTCTAGTGACGGTATTGCAGTACTCTTCCATACCACTGGGTGGCAGCATATCGGTGGCAGCAGGTAATTGCCCAGTTATTTTGAGACAAAAGATTTAAGCCCCAAACGAGCTTAAACACCATCACCAAACAAAACACCCATCACTTCCAAACAGAAAGGCAGACTATTATATTAGTCATATGGAGTAACAGACAACTTTTATGAGAAACGCCATAAAGGTGAATGAAAGATCCCTCAAAGGTGAACTTGCTAAACTTAGTTTTAGGAAAAATCATTTTAGAGATCCAAACTCCTCCATTTCTCTGACAAATGCCTCTTTAATTTGAATGAATGAATTGTTTTGTTTCGTTTTTTTATGGGACTGGAATTGAAGGTGCTGAGGGATTTTGTGTTTTTGCCTTCATTTCAAAACACTGAGAATGTTCTATAAGGCATTGAAAAAATTGCATCCTTGGATCATGATAATGTGAAAATATATCAAACTTTTCAGTCAAACAATCATTTAATAATAGATTGACCCAATATGTGCCATAACTGCATTGGCCACAACTGAAATACATGATTAAATTTATCCCTCTCCATCTCTGGAGTTGTTGAGCTGATTTAAAATGGTCTGGTCTCACTACTGAACACTGTTGAGAATACATCCCCCAGAATGAAGCCTCAGTTGATTTAAAACATTATTATTTTAAGAACCTAATAAATTTGTGAACTGGTTATTCCCTAGTATCTAACAAAGTCCATCAATATAATTTTAGTACCTTTAGTTGTACCGTAAGTATAACTTCTGCAGTTTTACTCCTCTTTCTTCTCATACAAAATGTTGACAGCTTGACTGTCATTTCATCAAGGGTTGATATCACTTGAAGTCTCATCAATTTTTATTTATGCAGCATCCAATCGCAACACATATGAGGAGAGAGGAATAAGAAGTTCCCTGGCTGTTTGATCCCACAACAGCACAGCTAATGGGTAGCATAAGCTAACCCTTATCTATACGTTTGATCAGAAAGGAGGTTTCCAGGCCACAGGTGTCTGGATACAAGAAGGTGGTTCACAATCTCAAACAAAGAGAAAATAAATAAGACAGATGTCCAGTGTCAACATTAACAACTTTATTGTTGTCTTTTTTTCATTATTGTGTCTTTGCTGTCTAAAGACAATGTTATACAATATAAATTAAGGAGAAAATACACTTTTTCAAAAAAAGAAAAAGAAGCAACACCTCAGTAGGATCTGCAGTTACACCTGAATACAGTTATGTGTATTTGGGGAGTAAAGAGTAGCAGTCAAGGCAAGTCAATCACCTTTGACCTCCTGTACCAGGCCACTGTTGGGATGTATCTCATAACCTTCATCATCATACAGATCATCATCATCATCACCACCAACTCGTGATAAAGCTGTCCAAGGAAAAATAGGGTTCAGTTTAGACAAAGCAAAACAATTCTCCCCATCTTCATTTACATCTGCCTAGAACTGAGCAGCATTGAAGGACATCCACTCACATACACAAATCAAACTCAAGTGTATACAAACAGCATTCAACTCCACCATAAATAAATGGCACCCATCAGAAAGTAGAAATCAGAAAATAAGACCATACATTTAAAGCTAAAACTCACACCAATGGCTGGGGTGAAATGAGAACAACAGTGATTTAAGCGGTTCACATCAGACCCTCCAACCCTCCAAAAATTGGAAGGCAGATGAAGAGGTCAACATTAGTCTACAACACTCTCCACATACTTTGGTTGTTGTTGTTTTTTCTGCACGAGGTCCACAACTGTTCTGTTTGAAGCAACAACAGCCATGAATTTACACATCAACACCTCGCTGCGTTATTGCTACAGCTGTCTGATTCTGTACAGGCTCCTGCTAGGGCAACCTCAGCAGGAAAAACACCTTCAAGTACTGAGGTTACATTATTATAACTCATGAGGTCTCCACAATCATTCAAAATATGGCACACATTCTATAAGACAAAATAATAAATGTAAATTGTTCGTAACCTCAAAAAAGCTTTAAAGAGTAAACAACTGTGGGTAACTTTCTCTTTGTACAATTTCCTTAAATTTTTTTAAGATTGCTGCAACATTGTTCAATCTATTTGACAAGTTCAACAGAATTTAAGTGCAAAATCCTCAATAAGTGGTTTGTGTCTGTTAGTCTGTTAAAAACAAAGCAGTAGTTTGTGAAATTTAAAAAGGAAAACCATGAATATTCACTTTAATGTCAAAATTTGTATGATAGGTTATTGTAGATCTCAAGTCGGTCATTCAACATTATTTGTGTTTTTTGCATGAAAGTCAAACTCTATATTTTTATATGGTATTGGATGTGAGACCATTTTTTCTGGAGTGATTAAAGAAAATCAGATTGTTTTTAAATGAATGAAGAATTGAGGTGCTGGAAGGTGGTTTTCTGACGTACGCTAAGCTAAAGGGTAGTGAATAGCTTATAAGAAGCTTCATGTTTATCAAGCAGAGGTTTTTAAGTGTGCGTAACATGTCCAATAATGTAATTTGTTTTTCTGAGTAATTTTGAACAAAGCACTTAAGTGATTGATTGAAAGATAATCAAGATAATCACAAATCAATAAAGCATTAAATGTTTTCATGCATGAGTGAAAGAAGCTTATTTTGTTAAAGGCCTCATTATTTTCATTATAAAATCAGTAATGCATTGATGATCAGTCTCAGAAATAATTTAGATGTTTGTGAGATCAAATAATGATACTTAAAATCTATTTCTTTCTGTGTGAACTTTGCAGTAGAGGAACTGTTAGGTGTGGTGAAATAATCACTGAACCCTGATGTCACTGATGTGATAGTATCAAGGACTCTATAAAAAATATTTTTAGTATGTTAATACACTTTTTAGAAATATAAAACAAGAAATCTGCAGTCAAAACACGGGTTGCTCTGAGTTTCCATGAATTGCAAAACCCTTCTGGATCAAAAATCATAAAATTACAGCAAATCCTTCAGTCTCATTCAGGTTTTTTTTTTCAGATTACACTGTACAGGCTTAATACTCACATTGGTATGATTATTCTTCATTTTACAATATCATTCATGTATCACAAAATATTCACACAAAGAGACAAGAGGGTGCTTATAATACCTCCTGCCTTGAATTCTACATTCCTACTGATAATCACCAAAAAATACTAACTGGTTTTCAGAACTCTTCTTGTCATCGGAGACATGTAGTGCACTGGTGAGGGGACTCTTTCTGTACAGTCACTTAAAGGCAAAACACTGAGGGTACCCTGGTGAGCTGATCCCAGATCAGCATGCCAACAGACACTGACTGGATGTGAGATGTGTTGCCTCTGGGGCAGCAGCTGGAGTCCTCCTTTGTGAGCAGAACTAACTACACAGCGGTGAGCCACAGGAACCAGCCCTGTCTGCTCCGATAACCTCCTGTCAGCTGAAGCCACTGTGGAACTGTCAACGGCTGCAATCCCATATTAGAAATGTCTGAGCTATAAATTGGTGATTGATGGGACCAGTAGAACAGATCCACACGACAGAAGCCAACACGTAGACACTGGGATACTGAATGTCCCTGTGAAATAATGCAGACTTGTTTAACCATGATGAAGAATGATGTTATATGATGGTGTGTGTGTTTGCGTAGTGTGACAAGGAAACAGCCAGTACTATAGTAACCTATTTCCAACCACAGTGAGATGTGTGCATTTTTTGATCAGATTCCTATCAGAGGGATGTGGATGTTCCTTGTGTTACGCTCCAAAGGCTGACTACTGCAGAATTTTATTCATCAAAATCACAATCGAAGATATCTGAGGAATGTTTAGAAATATAACGTTAATAAATGTCTGTTGTTTTATGTATTGGGTGGAAGACTCCTGAATAAAATATGTTTATGCATATTTCATTAGTTTAGATTTAAAATAATTAAATAAGACCTTAAGCAGAACACGTCCACACTGATTACAATTGTATTTAGTATGGACAAAATAGAAAATTGGCTTTTAAATTTAAAACTGAATTGTGCAATCATATCATTCAGTGTTATTTCATTCAGTGTTTTCAGGGAGGACTTATTTCTTATGAACACACACACACACACACACACCCATAAATGAAAAGATAATTACTGCAGATGTACATTTATTGGAGCATCCAGCAGACCCTTAAAATGATTTATAACCGATTCAATGTCCAAAACAGACATGCGTACCATTAATACGGTCGCCCTCAGGGATCCAAATAATGGATCCTAGGATCTGCTACATTATTCAGATTTAAACAACAATCTAATGGTATCCACCCCCCCAATTTATAAAGAAGTGATTAATGAAGAGGAACTAAAAGAAACTGACCAGTGACAAATGTCTGTGAAAAAACAGCTTGAAATAACATCTCATAATATGACAAAGGGGAAAAGTAGGAAACAGATGTTGAATTCCTTGCAGGTTGAATTTGAAGCAATCGGACTTGTGGTGATGCTTCAGACCCTCAACTGAAGTCCAACAAATTCAGATTCTTGAATGGTGAGACAAAGAAAAGTGTACTGTGTGTGAGGTGTAACAAGCACCTGACTTCATGGGTGTGCAGATGCAACATGATGTGGTGGTTTGAACTATAACCTTTTGCTCTTCTATCCACACATCATCTCACTGCTGTTTCAGCACGTTGTCATAGAATAGCACACAGGAAACAACCCTTTCCTTTCCTCCGGTTTATAAACAAGAATGGTATTGCAGATTTGGAGGTGCTGTTTATTCTGAGAATGCATGAAGCATATACATTTCCATGCTCACAAAGGTCCACATCGTGCTCAAACACCAGCAGTGCCTCGCTGAGGAAAAGCAGTTCCCTGTCTGATGAGGTCAGGACTGATTTGAGAAGAGTTCCTGGGTTAAAAAATGTCGGGACACATGCTCCAGTCATGTCTCTCCTTTGCCTCCCAGTAGCCTCCTTTGTACACAAAGTTTGTCTCTCCGGTGATAGAGTCCCTCCTCTGGTGAAACCACAGCGGCTGGTAGCCTTCATATTCTCTGCCTGCAAGAGGAAGCACAGGTGGTGATCAATCTCTGTCATTTAATTGAACTCTACTGGAGAAGCCACACTTCCAGGCAATTCACTGACCGATCAATTCACCTTCATACATATGCATTTATATTGGAAGCAAACAGTCGTTGCACACTGCATTTGGAATCACTCCAAATGTGATTTGAGCTAAAGTTGAACTCAAAATAAAGTACAACTTAGCAATATAAGTGCAATGCAAAAACCTGAGTGGATTTCTTGAGAGAGAAACCCTTTTAAAAATGGAAATCCTGACTTGTGGAGGTAGTAAGATCACCAGAAAATGTGTCCACAAACAAAAGACGAGAAAGGATGACAAAACAGTGGAAACGAATCACTTGCAAAGGTGGCTTCATCACAGCAACACTGAGAAGACCAGTAAATTTTAGATTTATACATGTAATTTCATTTCATTTATTTCTACGTGAAAATGTCACATCAAATGTAAAAGCAGGAAAAAAATGTTTTGTTTTTTTCCTGAGTCACTATCTGGAGAAATTAACATGAGATGGGTATCATGCAGTTCCCACACAGAGACAGAACACACAGAGGACGCAAAGGGGATGGGGTTGTATGTGGGAGAGATGCACAACGGAGGGGCACTGGGCTACCCCCACTCACCAGAGTCATAATCACACTCTGATCACCAATAGAGGGAGGAAAAGAAAGACAAGTCATGGTACATCAAATACAGTCTGGCATACGCACACACACACCCACACGCACACATACACACACACACAGACACACACAAACACACACTGGAATGCCACCAGGATGAAGTATTTCTGCTGAGGTCGCTGTTCAGTTCAGTCTGGCTGCATTTACACGTAATTCATCTTACCTCTGGTGTTGAGCCCTGCCTCGTGCCCTGCAATAACTCTTGTTCTAAGTGGAATAAGGACTGCTACCGTTGAGAGAGCAGACCCCCAGAAATCATCCATAATAATAAAGAAAATCATTTTTATATCTTAACGGCTCCTCTCTATTAATCACCTTATGTAATGCTTTGGATTCATACAAGTCACACTTCCTGTTCTTAATTTCATACCGTCATCCAGAGCATCTGTGGCCTCTGCTTCCCTCCTCCTCCTCACGGCTCTTTGTTTCTCCTCTAGCCTCTGTTTTTCAGAGTTTGCCTCATCCCATCGACCTTCCTCCATCAGCTTCTGGTCCGGCCTCAAACGGCTATCGGTCAATCCCACTCCATCGTCTTCCTCATTAAGGGTCAGTGCCAGCGCAGAGAAGTAGTACATGTTCTCAGCATTTTCCCTGAGAGAGTAAGAAGACACAGAGCGAGGCTCTTTCAGCAATCGACTATACAGCGCAGCTCTTATACAACCAACAGTCATCAATCTCCTTTTGAGGCGGATGAGGCAGATGCTTACGGGAGTGGGTATTTCTTCCACAGCAGTTTGGGGGACAACGTCTGATAGACCGTTTTCTGCTTCCCCTCCGATCCGCCGCCTCCTCGGCTGCTCTGAACAATCTTTGCACTTTCTATTTTATCATCCCACGTTCCAGACAGGATGTAGTGAGCCTGTCCCCCGTTGTCTGCTACCACACCTGTCACCTGAATGAAAAATTGTCTTATTGTTATGCACTTAGATGCTGAGTCCCCTGAGTACAACACCAGTAAATATTCCATTGCTGTATCTCAAATCACTCTCTACTGAGGAGGTTAACATTTTGCCCCATATTAAAATAATAAATATGATTCTAATGGAGGTTAAGTTACTGTGATATGACTTCATATCTCTTCGCCACCAGCAGACCACTGAAAGAAATGTGTCTCTGGTTCGTGTTGACCAGCAGGGGGCAGTATCACACAAACAACCCCTAATTGTATCGCAGCCTTCCAATACATGTCAATTTGGAAAGGAAGCATTTACCTTCCGTGGGACTTCCCTGGAGAAATAACTATAGGGAAAGAACTTGAGCTGGCAGGTCTCCTTGGTCCTGTGATTCACAATCTCAATGTCCCCTGACTGCACACACACACACACACACACACACACACACATACACACACATAGAAAGGGTGAAACAGATGTACACATTCAGAGTAGATTGTATGTTAAAGCTTCCAGCTCAAACAATGTGGTCGTGGTTGAGGCTGAAAAACAACCTGAGATAAAACTGGCAGACAGATCATTAACTTGAATCTGACCAATAGAGACACGCGTTCTTAGTTCCAGCTCAAATGCCCCCAAAAGGGAATTAGGTAAATACAAGAGTTACTGCTTTGGCCAAATGACTTTCCAGCTGATGGATGCATTTTGTTTTCATACTGTTGCTGGTGACATGTGGCATGTTTTAAATACAATAAAATAATATCCCAAAAAAGCGAAACAATAGAAGCAAACAGTTTAGTGTAGTCACAAAATTTAAACAATAGATACTTCATCATTTTTGCAGAATATATGAAAGGCATAAAATGTCATAGCCTTTGCTGGAAGTGCTAAAATGTTCAATACTGCAGACTCACTTTATTAAATTTAAAGCTGATATTCAGGTACAATAGTTGTCTGCAGCTAGTGTGTCTAGTATATCCACATAATGTACTGATGTGCTGCTGAGAGTAATAACTTAAACCTGTATGTTGTCCTTTGTTGCAAACAAACACGCACGCACACACACGCGCGCACACACACGCGCGCGCACACACACACACACACACACACACACACACTGATGACAAGCTGAGCAGAAACTGAACAATTAGAATAAAAAAGGACTACTTCCTACATCTATAAATGGGTCATCCAGCAGAAACAAGAGGCAGCTATTTTTGGGTGTTCAGAGATTAAAGATAAATCCTTAGAGATAGTGAGGTTCCAGATTCATGTTCTGTGAGGTGTTACTCTGGTTTCCTATTTTTTGGTGCTTTATTAGTCTGTAATTCACACTCTCAGAGGACGAGAAGTAGTCAAAGGCTATTCTGGGAGAGGTGTTAAGACATGACTGTGGGTTTGGAGCTGAATGAAATCAAAAGACAGACCTGGTCAATCCACAGCTTGCCCACGATAATGTTGTGTACAGTGGAGGTGACCTTTCTCCACACATAGTGGTTCCCGCTGGAGTGGAACTGAAGGTGAATGGCACCTGAGGTGGGACAGATAAAAGGTTATTATAAAAAGCAAATATCACAACTTTATTGCCAAGACGCAATTACAGACCTGAAATTGAGGTGTTAGATTGTGGGTTTGCTTCTAGCGATTCTAAATTCGTACACAGTTCTACCAGCGGTGTCACCTAACATCTTTATGTGGTGTGCACAGGCAATACATGTCTATCTGTTTCGATTGTCACTTAACCCATGAAGACTGATAGCATGTATTTTGCCATAAATGCCCCCACTTAGTTTTGTTTTTTTTAAATTACATGGCACCTCACAGCATGGCAGGAAGAGATAGAAGTCAGATAAATGCCACTGCATCCCCTGCATCTAAGAAATCTGTCATTTATCGGAGCCAATAGACCGTTGCTCACGGGTGTACCAGCGCAACAGAGAGCTCCCTTTATATCCATACTTTATGTACATGTCAAAAGGACCATAAACCACCAGATTAATTCTCACACCCTTCTCCTGGCCCCTGGTTGTGAGGATGGAAGCGCAGTCACCTGCTGCTCTCCAATAGAGGTCTTCATTGACTAAGCTCAGACTGGTGTAATTGTTAAATTTGCATGATGGAACCTTTATTTGCACACATAATTTGTTGATTCCCTGCTGCATATGAAACATCTCACCCAGAGGCATTATGGAGAGGTATTTGCCACGGAACTTGCTGGCGATGGTGATTTCCTGCCACAGGGTCCAGCCTCGTTGGGAAAACACATGATGTGCAGCTGCAGGAGGGTGATGGCTCACCTTCAAGGAAGCATAAGCCATGACAGTTAAGTATGTAAGCTGCAAGTGTTAGTGCAAGCAGTTTGTTTAAAGGGCCTCAGCTGATATTGTGTCTTCAGTCTGTGCATCACGTCTATGCATGGGCATCAGTGTGGAAAAAAAAACAAATCCCATAAGTCTTTGCATTACCTGCTCACACAGCGAGCGGTAGCCGAATTCCTCCAGGCGGTCGAGCTCGTACGTCTCACCCAGTAGCGGGTTGAAAGGTTTGGCTGTGCGATGAACTGTAGTGGAATAGGAGGAGATGGAGAAGGCAGCGACCAGGCACATCTGCTCCAGAGAGGAGTCGCAGCGCGCTGCCTTGTCCAGGAGTTCGTGGTACTCCAAGTCCTCGCTAAGACGCTGCAGCATTGACAGTGGCTCGTTGAAGTTTACCTGGTTAAGATGATGATCAAAAAGGAATGAGGAAAAAATTCACACGTGTTTATTCACCCATCAGGGAGAAATAAGGATGTGACTTACAGGCATGGGGATTTTGGAGAGTTCCTTGCCAATGCAGTTTTTCATGATGCTCCATAAATTGAGGGAGTAGTTGGGTTTGTCTGGGATGTGAGTGCGCCTCTGTCTACGGGGCTTCAGCTCCTTCCCCGCCACATCATTACAGGTGGGAGACATCTTTAGTGGAAGAAAAGAATATTTAATATACTTTACAAATACTCTCAATTTCATGGGCAGCTTTGCACCATATCACCATATGATAGAAGGCGAGAAAAGACAGTAGAGAACAGACTAGGAGTTAGCAGTATATGACAGACTTTCCAATGTCTTTGTGAACCAAGTGCTGTCTGTATTGTTTTGAATATATGCTAAGTAGATAAATAGGATGAGATAAGTGACTTTCTGCCTTGAAATACCCTTTCCGTGGAAAACTAGACAAAACTACGAATAAGATAAGACGTGACCCCCCTCCAAACACTAGACAAAAAGCATAAAACTACTTACGGTTAATATATGTACAGATTTTAATGAACATTGACTTCATACTGCATAAGATATATTTTGAATGGACAAAAGGACAGAAAGCAAAGAGAATGAAAGGACAGAGCTGCTGATGAATGCTGATGAATAGATCCTACTGTCATTTTTATGTTTTGAAAAATAAATTCAGGGAAAAAATGAGAGCTGCAGTGAAAGCGAACAGATGTTGGACCGGTAATTAAGATTTAGT
Organism: Antennarius striatus; assembly: GCF_040054535.1. Classification (NCBI taxonomy): domain Eukaryota; kingdom Metazoa; phylum Chordata; class Actinopteri; order Lophiiformes; family Antennariidae; genus Antennarius; species Antennarius striatus. Next base: position 21,983,968 of record NC_090778.1, read on the forward strand.
GGAACGAAGCAGCTCTGAGTCTCGAGGCGCCACAGTAGTGTCAACAAAACCATCAAAAACACAGACAAGGGCAGCGTGTGTGTGTGTGTGTGTGTGTGTGTGTGTGTGTATTTGTGTGAGCATGGTATGAATGTCAGGTAGGAAAGGGGGAAGAGCGGGAGAAGCAAATGCAGACTGTTATAGACATAAATCGATGAACTGTGAGCTTTCCAGGAGCGCAAATGAATCTATATTACAAAAGTCAGCAATGTTCACAAATGTCATCCCTATTAGTCCAACTCTGTTGGATAACGGACACTTACATGATTGTCCTGGTTCCAGTCGTTCGGCTGACCTCCGCTCGCTCCGCTCAAATTACTCTGGGACCGCCTAGAGCACACAGCATATAACAGTGTTTTTACATTTCTCACTTACACACCAAGAGAATACGAATGACGGAGCAAACAGATGGCTGGGACTACAGATACTGTTCATGGTGTCTAACTGTTTCCACTATTCTGAAGGCTGCTGCAGCTGCAGTGGAGTTGAGGGATTTGTTATAAGTGATGAACCAGAACATTAACCAGGAAGAAAATTCTGCTGCACATCCTTATATCTGTAAGTTTTGTTGTTGCACCCCCAAATAAGAAAGAAAACCACTGACCTGTGCTGTATGTTCTCAGTGGCAGTTACTGTGATGAATGCAGTGGAATCCTCCATGGCATCAAAGTACTCAGTATCCTCATCTTCATCACTCGCTTCTTCTTTGTGCTGCCTCCCACTTTCTTCTGTTGAGACATATGCTCGTATTTGTGAAGAACTTTTAAACTACATTCAAATCAGTACAAACTTTCCACTGAAGCACAAGATCAAATATGCATGATAAGTTATTGGGAAATGTTAACAAAACTGACATTGTTTTTACTGTGTAACTACACACTAATCTTAATATTGGGAAATCACTGTACTTTCTAGAGACAAGTGTTTCTATAAACCATTGAGGGTATGACCTCGAATCAGCAGACACACACCGAATAAGAAATTTTTTAAAATATATTTTACCGAAACGTTTTCTTTTTTTGAAATCCTACCTTTGTAAAGAAGAGCCACTACATATAAAATAAGAATTGTGTTGAATACAAATAAGAAGTCTTCACACAACATCTGATGTTTTTTAGCAATATCAAAAAGAAAAACGCAATTCTTTCCTGAGGTTCTCTCTCTATGGTCAGGATATAATTAAGAGTGAACAACTTAAACCAGTGGATGCCAAACATTTTCATATCAAGTAACCCAAAACTGACACAAAAAAACCCAGACCACCATTTCATCAGATTTTTTTCCAATCCCCATCTGGTCCAAATTTTAAATGTCTCATTACAGGAAACATATGAAACCCACAAACAAGAGCATCACACATTCTGTCATTTTGTAACTTACAAATTGGGATTATGATGATTTCTTGTTGTGTTGATGGTTCCTTGGAAACCTGTGACTTACACTTGGTTACCGTTACGGAAAGATTGCCCGGTGGTAGAAAACACATTCTCCAGTTTGATTTTGGTCTTTTGAAACATTTAAGAATTTATACACACAAGAGAGTCTTGAATAAAGTTATCTTAATGGGGTCACCAAAATCAATGGGTTTCTCCTTGTTGACGGAACAAACACTTGTCAGTTTGATACGAAGAGTCTGACTGTGTCAGTCCTTAAAATGATATTAGAAGCGTGGGTATAGAGGAGCAAAATCAATAGTCGTCTTTCCGTTGCAAGACAGACATTCACAGGAAACCTCACGCCAGGATGATCATTTGTTTCAAAGATATCGGGGGCCGAAACCAAACAAGACAAATAAACAAATGGGTAGACCAAGACTGAGGAAACTGCATAATGACTATTTCTTGTTAAAGGTAATTGCAATCTCATATTTAATGATAATTCAATTCTAACTCACTTCAAAATGTCCTCTGTCCACACGGGGGATGACTGATTTGGAGCCTTAGGTTACACATGACTTTTAGCCAGTAAGGTGAGGCCCACAGCAGTAAATAACACACAATCTCACCCTTGTTGGTTGTGGCACTGGGTGGAGTGGAAACAAGCGTGGGTGCTTCTCTCCACGCTCGCTCCAGGCTGTTATGCTGCTTGGCTAGCTGCTCAATGGTCTCCTCTAGATGGGTGCGCTGCTCTCGCTCATACTGCAACGCCCGCTGCCACCTCCTACTGTGAGTCTCTGCCAGGTCCAAGAAGTCTCGACACGCCTGGGGGGAACACAAGCACACAGATAGCACTGAAAGTTTGACATCCATGACAAAACAGTGTGAGATAATGAATTAACATCCTGAAAAAAAGGTTCTACTTTTAATTCTTGGCAGGGTAAAAATTATTTTCCTCTAGCGACCACTCAGATTTCCTTAAAAAATAACAATAACTTTTCTCGTGGTTTAACAAAGGAGCCATGTTGTGAGGATTTTAAATTACTTTTTTCGGTTCCGATTTCAGTTGTAGGAAGCACTTTGTAAATATTATTCACATCACATTTACTTTATTTAATCCTTCACTGTTATTTGACCCAACTGTTAAAAAACGTAAGTAAAAACCCAATTGTTGTTCTCATATTGTCCAAAAACCTTTACGAATATGATTACACCTCGATGGAGGGCTAAAGAGAATTGTGTCAGTCATTTTCATGAAGGCTATTTATCACCAATGTTTCCAGCATTCATCAGTATGTTCTTTAGCTGTCTGTTGAACATTTGCTGGCTGTCTTTACTGTGTCAAATATACCCCAAAGCACAGCAGAAGCAGACTTCACGGATGTGTGACAAAGTGGAGGTTCAACCTCTGATTGCATTGCAAACTATATTTGAGTCATTGTTGCTGCCATGCATTTATTGCACAGACAGAGGTAACTTCAGATCAACCATATAGTTCATGTCAGCATTTGTTGGCACTGACGCCTACGTCTTCCAGCCACTCGTCTTTGTGAGTGGAAAGGTCAATGAACTTATTTAACACTGTTGTTATTTACGTTGCGTGTTGTCAGCAACTGACAGCACGCGTGGTGAAAATGTCATTGGATGGTCACTGAGATGTCAGTGATGTGTTTCTAACGAATCATTCTGAAATTGTTTTGCCACAATTAAGCATGTTTGGAAAGTTCCGGGACCAAACTCAATCCCTGTGACTATTACAGCACACTATAACATTTGGCCAAGCAGCATTCAAGGGAAATGTCTGTTTAGTTCCAGAGCCAGAGGGGCTGTTGGGAGTTAACCTAAACCACTTATTTGAAGTTGTGGCAGTAGGAGGAAAGCTGGAAGGGTAAATGTGTCACACAGCTCAAGTAATCTGTGTTGTCTGGCTGGTGAGATTGCAGTGCAGATGTTTAGTATCACTTTGAAACCACAGAAAGATAAATAATGAGGCAAAGGAACGCCTACCTTAATAGTGTCTCGAAAACATAATAACTATCTGTCTGCTTTTCAACCCTGTATCTCTCTCTGACATTCACATAAACAGAAAAAACTATTTCTTTAGATGCTCTATGAAAATGAATCCAATGTATTCAACAAATCTTCAGTATAACCAAGTAAGTAGGTTAAAAACATGTTGTGCTATTTTACCAAAATCTGAACTACTCACGGTTTGACTTAATTTCATGTTAACATATTTAATAAAGTTGGGGGAAAAAAACTATTGTAAAAAGTAATTGCACTAAATGGATGCACTAAAAAGAGAGGCTTTTTACTGAGGCCTTAAATACTTTTAAAACTGCAGTAGTCTGCAAATTCTATACAGAAAATTGTCTATACTGTATATTTAATAAAAACAACAATCAGTTGCATTAAGCTTTTATAAGCCCTTCTTGATTGATTTGAATGTTGCAAACAGCTGTTACATAATATGTAATGATATTATCATTATGGATCAATATTATAGCCATAACAGAGTATAATAACATCAACTTTACTTTTTAATTTAAATAATTCTACCACAAAAGAAAACTGAGGCACAAAAGAAAAGGAATAAAATTAACTGATGGCTAAATTTACATTTGGAGACAAAACCATGTATAATTACTACCATATGTAGTGTTTTCTGTAAAACAACTATTCAAATCATAAAGTACTTCTCTTACCTTCATTGGGCTTACATCAAATGTCCAACCATCAGTGTGTTGGTCTCAGTTTAAAGGAGTTTAATGTCATAAGGACATGTGCTCACTTCCTCAAACGTAATATGACACTCAAGTCAAATAGTTCTACTTTTTTATGCTGAGTCTCCATTACCAATGCAGACTGCATGTGACTTCCGTTGTGGAGAGTATTGGGTTGATAAAGGCCAAAACAAAATGAATGGACACGGAGAGGAAGGCCATGTGATCATGAGTATGTGTCAAATTAAATGTTACATAATCTAAAGAATGAAGGACACGGTAAAGAACATAACATGGTTCAAGTTCAATTATGACTAAAACTATTCATTAAAGCTCTACTACTGAAGGTGGTGGGTGTGTCAATGCATGAACACACACACACTTAGGTGGGTACAACAGCCTGGATAAGATGACACATATGTGAAGTTACATCGCCGCTGAATGAACTAATGCAACCCTCCCCTCTGGCCAGGGTCGGCTCACAGAGAACATGCAGTTGTGTCTTGCCATTAGGGCCTCCTTATTCTCTCAGTATTTTTTTTTTATTTCCTACCTTTACAAATTTATGGGCAAATTTCTTGAGAAAAGCACAGAAATACTCCAATCATGTGTCAGATCAAAGTAAACGCCATTAAATGGTTGAAAACATGTCTGCTTGACGCTACAGCTTAAGGCAAAAAGCTGCATAAGCAGATTGTACTGAGTGTAAGGAAATAATTGTGCCTAATTTAAAACCTTACCTTAAGGTCCCAAATTTCACAGTTTAACCATAACTTAATCTGATGAAATTATGTTGTACCTCACACAGCCAGACATTTTAATATTTAAAAAAAAAGTTAATTAGTTAAGCATGCAGTAAAGTAAAAATAAAGACAGTTAAACAGAAGCAAACAAACCTGGTGATATTGGCTGGTTTTAGTCAGAGTGGGTCTGTCTGTGGACTGCAGTCTAGAAGGCTCTGACATTCCTCACCAGGCAGAGTGAAGGTTTGTGGGGGGTGAACAGGGGCTATTCCTGTAACCCCCACCCACTGCCACCCACCCACCATCATATCTAGTGTCACTCCGTCAGGACCTAAACCCTTCCTGAACTCTGGTCCCTTTCTAACATACTGCAGAGTCCATTGTATTTACTGCTGAGGTGAATGAAGCAGAGTCTGAGCGTGACTGAAGACCTGATCGTGTCGATTCCATATTGAGTCATTAACACCATTGTGTTTGATTAAATGAGATGAATGAAGATTTAATGAACTCATATTTAGTACAATGAAAAAAGTTTTGTTAGACTTACAAAAATGCATTTTAGCCATCATTAGAGATATAATGGTGATAATGATGATGTCCCTCCCCCCTCATTGCTGTGACATCCTGAATCTCGCCCCAGCTACTCACATTGATCATAGCATTGGAGGTGATGCGGAAAAGAGTGGCCCGTTCATTGACTGCCTTGATTTTCTCCCCTCCTTCAACAGACACTTTCAGGCCCTCAAGTTCGCTGAGGGAACGCTGCAGGGCGGCGCCGTGCTTGGCGATCAGGTCATTACACGTGCTGAGGTCATCAAGTTTGCTGACGAGTATCTTCAGGGTGCCTTGAATCTCGCTGCGGTCCGATTGGGATGTGGGCTCCTCGTCCCCCGAGTCATCTAGGAGAGAGAGGTCACAGGTCACATATACACCACCTTGAACATAGCGTGGGAAACAAAAAGAATAACTCTTACACTGCATCACCTCTACTGGTAAACATAGAAAACTAATTTCTATGTTTTGGTACACACTTTGAAGCACTTTGTTATGAACAGGTTAGAACAAAACTGAGATTAAGTTGGTATACTCTGGACAGCCACTGATTTTACAGATAATTTCAGATAAAAAAAGAACCACTAAACAACAGAATGAAGAACTGCAGAAATCCTTAGAATAAAATAAATGCAATCAGTGCATCTAAGTAAAGACTCATCCACACCCACGAGCCCGGGCTGCAGCAGCTGCGTTTCCAAATGATGTCACTAAAGAGGTTACTCAAGCTCAGACAGAACGTACAAGAACAGCGCTGCACACACACGCACGCATGCACGCACGCAAACACACACACACACACACACACACACACACACACACACACACACAGAAAAAAAAACAAAGTAAGGGAAACAAAAGGATTTCGCAAACTTTTAAATTCTAGATCAGCTGAGGGACCTTTGAACCCAAGTAACCCCTAGTATCAGGCGGAACATAAAAGGGCATGTAACCACGCAGCACTGAATAAAAAACACATGGTGATCATTTTTAACGAAATTACATTGTATTTAGGAGATGTCTCGATTACGTCAAAAAATAATCTAGAATTAAGCAGCAATAAGAGAAAAATATGTTGAAGTTCATACAAGGTGCTCAAATAACACTAAAACAAGTGTGATTGAATGCAGAGGGGAAGTTTCTCCGCTACCTTTTCATACTAAAGGTCTAGAATCTAGGCAAGGGCAAACTACATACAGCCCGTTAAGCTTTGTAATGTGGTCTGCCAAATTTGTTAAAACTATACAATTCATTTTATGAAATAAATACAGTTGTAAAATATTTTTTACAATAAGCCTTGCATATGTATGCATTTTAAAGCTCTGTGTGGCCCACAAGTCAAAAAGTTCGCCCACCCCTGCTCTAGATGCTGTTCTGCAGTCGTTCAGTTCATCATAAAGTATGTTGTGTCACACTGTAAAGGTCTGTTGTGTAGCCAATGGCACAGATTCTCACATCTTACTGAGAGGCAGCATCTCAGCGACACATTCTCCTGAGAATATGTCAGCAAGCTGTGACCTCACACTGGAAGAGACTATCACCTCCGCTTTGTCTATTTACATCATGTCACTACAACATGGATCTGGGGGATGCTCTTAGCCTGGTGGTCTCAGGGCTGCATCATGTAACAGCATCTTATCCACTTCAAATTTGACCTTTATTTAGCTCCACTGAGAGACAAGTGTTACACAGGACAATCCCCACCTAGATATGACTCTTGGCATCTGAAATAAAACTTTAATTGTTACATTTTCACAACACTTTTTTTTAATTAAATACAAGAATACTTCATTTCCAGCTGAAAAAGTAGCATTAAAATTATACATGATTTCGAGGCTACAATCAATATGAATATGTGACAGTTAAGAAATTAAAAAAAATAATAAATTTGATATTTGTCGTTAAGAGTCCAGTGAAATTGGCTAAACAAACTTTTCAGAGTAAAGAAGAAAACAGAAAGCTCATGATGTTACAACGGAATAAGTGCAGCACAAATTTCATGCTATTGTTGATTTATTTAAGCTTATGATTTTTTTCCCCATTGTTAAATGATATGGAAATAAAGTTGCATGGGAAGTTTGTAGCAATTCAGTGAAGCTTTGCTATTATTCACCCTTATCCTGCCATTGAGTATTTCATTTCCACTTAAAAATAAACGGCCATTCACTCTTGGAGTGTGAGCTGACAGTGGGAGGTGCCAGCTCACCTCTCGAGCACTGCCGAGGTGCCCTTGAGCAAGGCCCCCTCCACAAGCTGCTCATTCGGGGTGCTCCAAAGATGAGGCTGCCCATTACTTGGCCTCCCTGTATTTACTGCATGCCTACAGTGTGTGTGCTTGGTTGTTTCAGGGGCCTGTACAAAAACATATATATGTGTGATTACTAACAGACTAACAATTAGTAAAAACATTATAATTTCCATCTAAAATGAAGTCTTCACATTTGTGTCAGAATGTCACCTCATCCACACAGCATCAATGAAACATCGTTGTTGCTGTGCGAGTTGGCGCCCCATGGCTGGACACAATGTCAGATATCTACCATGTCCTATTGTCATCATATTGCTCGAACGGAAGACAGACCCTGTGCCAACAGATCCAATTTCACCAACCCATTCCTCTTCTGCAGCAGATGTAGATGGATAGGTCTGTAAAGCAAAGTCAACATCACTAGGCAAGACCAGGGGCCTATTATCATGCCAGTCATGTCTCAAGGTCGTACTGCCTCCCCATCCCCACCCCCCAAAGCCCACTACCTTGTGGAACGCCCTGCATTGGTACAGATGCAGTTTCCTGTTCCCGTCATGTCTCCATTGAACCCTTCAAACCCAGTGCAAGACGATATAATTTAGGGCAACATCTGTGTCTGAGGCAAGCTGGAAGGGGAGTTTGCAGGTCACAATTCATCAGATCATAAACACACACACACATCACACACACAGCATATGCATAGATTCTTTGCCTTCCACTCCTGTCTTAATATCCATCTCAGTATTGACCACAAAAGACCGATGGAGAGGGTGAAAGCAGGGGAATAAGGTGTGGGGGAATGTAATTGGTAGAGCAGTAGTCTCTGTGTGATCTCACTGTCAGGGCTCGTCTCCTTGTTCGTCCCTGAGGAGAAGCTGTCAGATCAGTGGAGGCAGGCCTCTGGCTGACAAGATGTCACCCTGTGGCAGAAAGATGTGGATGTCGAGTGGCAGAGCTTGGGGGAGAAACGCAGAATCTCCAGATTAAAGATGATGTTTAAACATATTGGAAGGCCTAATCAAAAAAAGTTCTGAATGTAACTTTTGTGTTTTCTTTTTGGGTATTAGAGATACTAACACAAGACAGACACAGGATTTCTAACTGAAGACTTATTTAAATAGCGAGTTACATGCTTTAATGGAGTGTTTAAGGGAAATGTGAAATATGAATGTGGTATCAGAAAGTATAGTCGAGAATAAGACAAACGGGAAGGATGTGTCCCGGGAGAAAGTAGTCTAATCCAGACCACTAATTACAAACGTGCTCCATTCCTCTACTGAGATAAATCACAGGGAAACAAATCAGGACCCATGTGCAAACTCAGTAAAATGGCACTCAGCTTTCCACAAGCAAACAAGACCCTCTACAGTGCAACTCATGGTCCCCAAAGCTCTGCAGCACAGCTGTGGTCTAGGATTAAATCGAACACTCCCGTAGAGAAAGAAACAATAAAAGAAGGAATTTGTAACCAATAATGAGAAAAAAAAGGTCTGTCTGCTGACTAAACTACAGATTTATAAACTAGTAATGACTTAATATGGTAACATCCTGTAAATGACTTCACACAGCCTCTGTGTGTGTTGCAGTTTGAGCTTCTTCATATTACATCTAAGATAAAGTATTTCAAATAGGATCCATACTTGATCAGCATTGCATCATTTTTCAGTTTTGTTTTCTGTTTTCAAGTTCAGTGAATTAATAAAATGTTCATTCGTTTTGTTCTGGGATGCTGCATGGTGTTCAAGCCTAATGTTTAGTGACAGTGAATGTTGTAAATTTAACTTTTTAATAAAAAAGCTGATACATGTTGATTTTAACAAATTGAATTATAGAATCCAAATAAGAACCCCACCATGTTCTCTTATTCCTTTAGACGAGTAGAGAGGCCTTTCTCCTCCTCAGTAGTTTCAACTTTAAAAGGGCTTAAATCTCCTTCTTTTTTCTTTTTTTTTTTACAGAATATGCATTTGTTGAGTTAAACCTACTGTTTTTCTGTGAGCGCCTTGATAATGTGGAAAGATTGTGATTCATCATTCCTAAACATCAAGATGCCAGTGCTACAAGATAATGAGCCATGGATGTAACCATAAAACCAGGGAGAAGGGACTGTCTTCACAGAGGAGGAGTCGAGGTATCTCCAAAGTACCTTTAATTCATTTGCATTAGGTAAAAAATAAAAAATAATGAGGACTGTGACATGTGGGTTCCAACCCTCTTAAGAAATGACAGGGTGTGCAGTGACTGTGTGTTTAATGAGAACTGTCTACACAGTCTGACAGACTGATTTAATGTGTATTGTTCTCAAAAAAAGGACTTACTGATTATTTAAGAGCCTTTAAACCTCGAGGTAATTTTAATGTCCTAAAACTACACATATAAGCCTCTTCTTCTGACAGAAAATGACATCCATTCCATTCTATCATCTGACTGTTGAAGCCATTGATAATCACTGACTCTAATTCTATATTATAATGCTTCTATTGAAAAAATAGATGTAAATACAGTTTATGTTAAAGCAAAAGCTAGACCAACACATATAGTACACTGGCAAAACTGTACTACATCTCTTTCTGGGATCAAAACAACTCAAGAGGCAAAAGTTTTGACTGGTCAATGTTAGATTTAACAATTGAACATCCTTACAATATATACTTACCTCCAGGTGGCTAGTCTACATTCCATTTTCCTTTTCCTGCCTAAAACCAAAGCACTGCCGTGACGTGACAGGGACATAGCCGTCCCCTGAACGTGACTTTGATTGTGAACACCTCCATTGATTTGCGAGACGATGCCTTTACATTCTTTAATTTGTTGTTTTTTTCAGCAGAGACTCAATTGGAGTGGTGAGCTTTCCAATTTACTGAGATTAAGTTGTTTTTAGTGGTGCTGAACCTCTATTTAACCTTCTTTACTGACTGCGTTTGGTAATAGCGTAGGTTGCTTCAGTGACTCCGTAAGGAAACAGAACCTGATCTATACTTCTATACTACTTTTTTGGGTGAATTTGAGAAACATATATTCAGAAATCTTCACATTTCATCAGAACCTTGGGAAATATTCAGATTTCACAGTCAAAAAAAAAGAAACAGAAAACTAATGCTAGTTAAATTTAGATTGTTTTAAAAAGGCTTTAAAGTATCTGCCAAAGCAAAGTAGCTGAGAGCAATTCTGTAAGATGTGGTCTAACACAACACTCACATCCAGTCTAGAGCAGCTATACTACAGATCCAGTTTGTATAAACATAATTTTTAAATCAACATCCGAAAACCATGTACGGAGCTATGCAAGACTTGGGCAATGATTTAGTACAACACACCAGATCAACAATATACATACAGGAAGTTCTTATGAAAACTCGCCAGCACAATACTGCCTGGATTTCAGACTATTTATGATTTTCTGATCGCAGCCCAACATTCATGTGCATAATCCTGTCATGCCTAAAAAAAACAACATGACACATACTACCATTGCCAAACTAATTTCAGCGAGAAAAGACACAAAGTGAATGTAATACATTGAGAGCCCAGGGCTCAAGAGCACAGCTGTTCATCTCAACACTGGCCAACTCTGCCATAGGCAAGGAAACCATAGATGAAGTTAGAGAGGTGGAGAAAGAGAGATCAGAATGAGACAGTCAGGGAAGAATGTGATGCCAAACATTTGGTTTTTGTCCCTCTGTGGTAACAACATCCTGGAACATTACATGAAATGTTTCTGATAGTGCAGTAGGCTCTTCGCAGACAACAAACACATATGTACACTTCCAAAGCAGCTCACTGGCCTGGCTGGATTCTACTCATCCATATGCAAATGTGAGGTGGAGAAGTCGCAAAAAGAAGTACCTGTGAGTATGGGCAGACCAGGAGGCAGAGAGGACAGGAAATGGAGTGAGGACTGCAGGGAAGAATATGGGCTGGTCTTTCTACAAAATGAGGCATGTTTTGTTAAGGGAGGCTGCAGGAATGTGAGGATCCATGGCGACAGATGACAGATGCAGAAGGGAGGAAGATGGATGGAAGAATGACAGCTACCTCTCAAATGACGATGAGGAGATGGCAGCATGAGCGACATTTGTCGTGGGACAGATGGAGAGGACTGTGACAGCCCAATGCTACACTGTTATAGCTTTTGCAATAACTGTACTGACCCTGGTTGAGTTTACTCAGGCAGCCCGAGTTGCAAAGAGAGCGGATGGTCCCAGGCTCCCAGCAGCTCCGGCCCTTCATTCCACTCTCTGCAGGCCTGATCCCACTCCAAGCTCCCGGAGACACAACACTGCCCTGAGTCGAACTACATAACACCAGCCGAGGGAGGGGTGAGGCCGTGACTTTCTCTGTTCAGCGTTGCAGCATGCACACACATACATGCGCATTTCCACACATGCATACAATAAACAAACAAGGGAGCAATGCAGGCGCTGTCTCTCGTAATTCCTCTCCTTTCTCCTGCATTGCTTCCCATACATACATGTACAAAAAGCGTGCCGCATTTACAATTCTCCTCTACATGCTTCTCAGAACAGTGCAGATTGAAGAGGGTGGGAGGAGAAGAGGGAGAGAGCGAGTGAAGCAGAGAGGAGATAGGACTGTGCAGCCACCAGTCATCTACACAAGCAAGAACTCCACCGCCATCCTCTGATTTCTCATGTGACAGCCAAAAGTCAACTATTTCAGGATTGCTAAGTGGCGGCGACTGTGTTAAGTAAAGGACCTTTATGAGAAGCTTCTGTATAATGAGCATTAACTTAATAATTCAGAGTGACGCTGCTAGATCAAGGGCAAAAGGTCAAAGAAAACACTCTTTAATAAAAAAAATCTATTTTCAGCCAAGACAGTTCACATGTCCTTGTTTTGATGCCCGTTCTGCACCAATCACCGGGTGCTGATGGATCATATCAAATCGGACTTTCCACACTGAGGTCAGTGTCACTGACACCATTCCACTGCAGTGCAGCACACTTCATATCATAGTCGCAATAACAACCTCATTCCGTGCCTTTTCCAAGCAGGCGAAGGTTATTAACTCTTTATAACTGCCTGTGAACGTTTCCCACTGCACTGTAAACCAAGGTCACCTTCGCCACCTGAATTAATTCCTCCCTAGATGCCAAAAAGGGCTTCTGTAAATAAACCAATTCAGGCTAATAATTATCCATGTGAAGGAGATTACACATTCAGTTGTGGCTGTTTTTTGGTTTGTTTGTCTGTTACACAGACAGGAGGGTTGGGCTTGTGGTGCTGAAAAAACTCATACATTTTAGATTCAGGAACTTCCTCAGTTTTGTTGACACTGGGATTCAGGGCCACCATGTGCTGGCAATGTGTTCGGAGCATCTCTCCACTTCATTACTGTAAGTCCACTAGAATAGGCTCCAGCAACCCCAAAAGGGGATGAAGCTGTACAAAAAATGTATGAATGAATGAGATTCATATCATAGCAAACTATAATAAAATAATTGTACATATAACTTATCAGATATAAACACAGTATATGGAGGTTTGTCAAGTTGTGCAAAAATAAATATGACAATTAGTTGTTCAGTCATTATTTTCATATTATATCATCATGATAAGGTGGTGCATTGTTACATGCAGGTTAAACGTAGGTTCCGGGTGAGTTTACATGTCCTAAATTCGGCTGAGATAGAACCTACAAAGCATGTGTGAAATCTCACTTAGGTTTGTGAGGAGATACCAGAAGACCAAACTGTTAGGTACAGATGGGCGAGTGTAAAGATGGCTAACAAGGGTTATATTAGCCGTTTATGTCACTGAACAGCCTTCATTTTTAACACTATGTGAGTTTTACACTGAAGAAATGCTGAACTATCACAATGAGCAATAACCACTACCAAGTGCTTTAATGGCTGCCAACCACAGCTGCATAAATAAGCAGCATTTTGACCATTAGCTAATTAAAGAATAGTTATAGCTGAGTGATAATTGTGGGGATATCTTCCATGCACGTTTTAATCAGCTCAGGGACAGGACATTGACTTCAAAATGCTGTGAAATGTTTTCAGCTGTCAAAACCTCCTATGGATGAATTATTGCAGTGTTGGTGTGGCTCATTATCGCACTGTGAGGCCTGACCTCCTGCTGAGACTCCAATTTATATCTCCACTTTTCCTGCATGGGGTTACATTCACATTTCAAAACATTCAAACTAATAAGCTGGTGCAGAAACATCTCAGTTATTGCGCATGTGAAACTACCTAACTGTTTTCCACAGCTCTGATTCTGATTCTCTACAGCGTTGTAGGTGTGGATCTTGACCACAACTGTTCCAAATGGTCTAATAAATAAAATAATCCTTTATCTGCTACGATAACTCCAGGCACCCATCAGTTTGACCCTAATCCATCCTAATACTACATAATAAGATCCGACTCCACTTGCTATCACCATCTCACTTTATGATTGTCATTAAACAAAAGTTCAGAAGCGGCTTTAGTTGTCCAATATGTCCAAAAAACATCTTCAGGGATTGTGAAATGTTCCCAGATTTTACAGTTTGTTCAGATTCATTAACTTGACTTAAATCATGACATATTTGATATAAACTTTAAACTTTGGGCTCTAATGCTGCCATAATGATAAAAAAAAATGCCATTGGTTAATCTGATATTTGCTCAGTCTCTGGTGTTACATTCAAATGTTCAACAGCTTGGATGAAGGAATTCGACATCAAATTATCAAAATATTGTTTTCATCGGACAGGAGCCACAACAAAATTGCATTATGGCCCAATGAGGCAACCTGCAGCAGTTTGCAAGAAGGCACAAAATCAATGGTGGAAGAAGCAGAAATACACCACAAGGATGAAGGAAAATGCAAAACATGATAACTGATCCATAACCTTCCCAGGTGACTGCCTTGCACAAAGATTTAGTAATTTATATTTCAATTACCTGCCTTTATCAACTTCTCCTCATTGCTGATAATGCAGAAAAGCTACAGAGTAAGCAACAAAAAAGGAAATGGTCGACTAGGATGCAATGTTACCTTAATAATGAATTCAGGTTTCATGCAGCACACGGCAGGTCAGTGGACACATCTGAGCCACACAGAGTAGACAAATTCCAGCACAGCATGGATGGAACAAGAATACCAGCGGACACGATGGTGTGACAAAACAGTGCTTTAACAGCACTGTTCTGTCACTATATACTGTGTATATAGAGTTGATGAAAACTAGGATTCAATTCAACTAAAGGGAAAATAAAACTAACACAAGCATGATGATCACTGCACCCGCTAATGTGAAAGAATACTGAGGCTGTTCAGTTTTATATTTGTTCTGTATCAGTTCTGGTAAAACGCGTTAATTTTTAATATACTATGTAGATATTTGTGGTTGTGGTTAAACTCCAACCTCAATACTATTCCACACCATTGTAACAACAGCAGCTGAGCAAAGAAGTGAGTACACATCTCTAGAGTAAATGCAAAGAATAAAGGTCTATTATACAAAAACAGGATTGCAGTGTATTAAATCATAATTCCTGTGATGTGACGCTTATTGTATCCTTGGATTCTTGCACACACAATTTTGTTTTCTCCTAACCTAAAACTCTTCAACAGTCCACATTAAAGATGAGTTCTCCAAAGTCATAAAACGCCATGCAACTTATAAAATGAAGGACAAATTACAAAAACTAGATGACAATTCAGAAACAATCACATAAAAATATAACCTAAGCATTTTTGAACTTGAAGAATTGACAGTAAATTGCTTGTTTGCGTTTACATAAAGCGCGGGGGCTATGGTCAAATAATCCCATCATATCTTCACAGACCACTTCTGCGAGATAAAAGCAAGAAGAGCGTTCTCTAACAGCAACGACAACACATGCTGGTTTGTGGTTTGACCACAGCACATGACTGAGTGCAGGTACTTCCTCTTCTCAGATAAGAGAACAAGTTCCATTCCCATTCTGTGCCTCCAACATTGGCCATGCCCTGTGTGCATTTAAAATAAAATCATGGTGGAAACAAGAATAAAGGGTAAGAAAGGGAATGTGTAGGAAGGGAAAATACCAAGCAGTGCCTTGGTTACATCACGCTTCAAAGCGGTGACGTATTGTAATAGTTAGTATTTGTGTTCGTTCGTTCGTTCGTTCGTTCATTAGTATGTCCACCAAATATCTTTGCAACCGTTGCACATAGAAAGATGAAACTAAACAGATTGCTCGAGCAGCAAAGGGGATGAAAATGAGATGATGACCTTGAACTTGAGAAAGCTAGGTCAAGGTCAAATTTCAACTTTTGTACTCTGAGGAACCTGATAAGAACGTGGGAGAATGCCAGTGTAAGACAGACCACAGATCAAAGCTAGTTCTTTGATCTACCTATGCACTAGCTTTGATGTATGGTCTTACTCACAATGGCCTTCTCCAACTTACCCTGACCTACCTGAAAGTGGGTCAGGGTAAGTCATGGGATGTTGTAGTCTCCAACGGTCTTATTTCAGGTGTTTTGACCCTGGGAATAATAAGAACGTAGACACAACAGGGATTCAAAGACAAAGCCAAAACAGAGAGAGAGGAAGCAGGTAACATGTAAGTCCAAGATCAATGTGCCAACACAGCAAAACGCCAGCGGGTGGGACGAGCAGTTTAAGGAGGGACTGTGAGTTCAGAAAGGTCGAATCCATTAAGCGACAGCAAAGGTTTGATCTCCTGGGGACAGTTAGCTAGATTTAAAGGACATGCTGGAAAAGGAGGAAATATATCAAATATGACATGAAAACAAGAGATAAAACTGGCGCACACTTTTTCACATTCAAGACAAACAAGGACAACTGATTTGATATACAGCCACTGCAGAACTAATGGATGAGGATGATAAGCATGGCCATCTGTCATTTCATTTCATAACATTCTTTCATGAGCTCATAAGGCAGTGGAGGTTATGAAATACAGTAATCAAACAAACAATAGTTGGTGTGAAGGTTTCCTTTAGAAGCAATTCTACAGAGTGACTTTATTTTATATCTCACACAAAAACGTCTTTTTATTTGTGACCTTAAAGATATATTCTTTGCTGTTTCTGAAAGGTTTTCACCCTGAATTTAATGTAATCTTAACAATAGTGTGAATATATACTGAATATGCATCCTGACACAGCATATACTGTATATTCTGTCCTGCAAAAGTCTCCAGCCATGCCAAAAGCAAAATAAAAAAGTAAATATTTTCAAAACGTTTAATCATCTGTTACTGGAGAAATGTCTTCAGTCAATGTCTTTAAGGATTTTGGTTTCAGTTTAAAAGTGGACTTTGCCTCCTGAATGAGCTTTAATCATTTGGTACACACATCCTCTATCTAATAAGGTAAACCACAGATATGTTTCCCAACAAATCAATTGGTATTCACCAATGTAACAGAAGGCACAACATCTCTACCAAGCTGCATGTATTTGTGGTAAATAGATTCGTATTTGTGTAAAAGACAAACACATTCCTGAGAACCATGTGAATGGAGGGAAAGCTGCATACTTACCACAGAAAACCTGCCTTGTCGACTCTTTTCAAGACAATGGCTATATTTCCAAGCAAACAAAACGAGTGGAAAAACAAAGGGACATTCCATCCAGGAAGAAAACCCCGCTCGATAAAAAGCAAGAGTAAATGATTTAATGAAATAAAGGAGGAGAAGGAGAAAGGAAGAGGGAGGGGGTGGGAAAACCAGACAGCAAGTGAGAGGGAAGAGAGCGGAAGAGTGAATGCCGGAGCAAATGGAGGGAAAAGAAAAACCAGGGAGAAAGTCGGGACTAAGAGATGAAGAACGAGAGGGAGGGGTGGAGAAAACATCAAAGGAGACCGTTGGGGAAGGTGGCTCTAATTTCAGAACCATGGACAGAGCATTACCTTTTACTGGAGTGGGAGAATGGGGCTGGGTCATGAAATGAAAAACAAACGAGACAGAAAATAGGGAATTTTTTTAAGCTATCATGTCCATCACTTCAAACACAATCCAGAGAAACCAGTCAGTAAGGAGACATTTTACACAAGGGGTTGTCTGACTGACCTACTGACCATCAAATGCTGACGCAGCTCACTGACCTACCGTTGGAGAACTCATCATCTTGCAGGTATAGGAGGAGATCTTCTGCTGTAACACTTCTGTCAAGTGCAGCTTTAACCAGTCTCAATGCACCTAGACCCAAAAGACAGAGACTGGACGATGAGTTCCAGGATTCACAAATCCCTCAAGTTTTGTTCGCCAACATCCAAAACATTTTTTCCAGTGTTGACTAAAAATACAACAGCAGCAGTGAATACCATTTCTGTTAAATTCAAATAACTGGAACAAGTGATACGAGGAGCTGTGATCCCACTTTAGCAGAAAGCAAAAAAACAAAGCAGGCTAACCAATGAAGGAGGTCATGCTGAAGTGAGGGGAAACACTGCCCCCTGCTGAACATTTGTCCTCAGACTACAAGCAGTCGCCTTCGTATCATAGATAGATAGATAGTTTGATAGATACTTTATTAATCCCAGAGGAAATTGCCACACAAATCCAATCTAAAGGTACAAGAGGCACTCACGGAAATACAGGCAATTCAAAAGGCTGACTTATGAATGGAAAAAGCTCCATTTACCAAAAGGAAATTCAAAATAATTTATTTTGTATTCAGTTCAGATATACTGTACTCAGAAAAGAATATCACGGCTCACTGACAGAAAGACAGGAGGTTGGAGTTCAAAGAGGACAGGAATGGAGCATTGTTATATTTAGGTTTAAAACTTTACAAAATGAGAAATCAGAGATGCTAATTGACAAGAACTAATGTCACAGGTATCACTTTCTAATGTTGGTCTTTATACGTATTAAGGAGGAGGAGATCAATAAAAACAATTTGTCTAAACAGAGCGGTTATTAAAGAATACAGGCTTCCTGCCTATGGTTCATGTTTCCCACAAAGATGATCTGAAGGAGGCCGGCAGCAAAACTATAGAGAAATTAAATTATATCACAGAAATTCTGTGTAGATTTTCAATGTTGTATTAGTTTAGAAAAAGATTCAAAGCTTCCTTGACTCCACCTAACCAGATTTAATGGTGTTTACCATCCTCATTGACGCTTTGACGTCATTACAGTCGTGGGTATTGCTGACCCACCAAGCACTATTGTGACTTGTGAGGGTTTCTGATGTCATAAGTTAAGCAGACCATCATGTATTTGGTTGGGAACACATGACTCAAGTTGTGAATGATGAAATAAACTGGGTGTGGAGATCATGGGTGCTTTGTGTGTGGTTGACAGGTGGTGGTGAAGGCTAGAGATGCAATGAATTTAAAAGTGCTGTAAATGCAGCCGTCTACAGCAAGAGTGTACAGATCTTTACTTAGGGGAGGCTCCACAAGCACATGGCACAGCAAAGAGGAGTCAGCTCTTCAGGGCAGGACTCAGTAGTTCATTGAGCTCCTATCAGCCAAAGACAATGTGGTCCTGACATCCCTCGCCAGGCTGTTTCATGTGGTTGAAACTGAAACGATTGTAGATTTTTCTTCAAATGTCATCTTCTTCCTTGACTGTTCTTCAGTTCTTTACCATGACCCAATATCTACAAGCATGCTATTAAACATTAGATATGTCACTGACAAAACATTCCTTCACTAAAACTAATAAACCAATGGTGTATACACCCGGTACATATGAACAAATCAAAAACACTTTGGTCACTCTCACTTTGATCAGCAGCATGAAAGTCGTGTGGCCCTAGGGACTTAGGTACATGGGCACATGAGAATCGGTGAGGTGAATGATCATACTGTACCCTAATAACCCACAGTACTGCTGGATAGGCACACACAATGCTAACAACTCTGACAAAGATTAAAGACCTGAAACTCTCCTGAAAGAGACCTGAAATCAGTCAGCCTGAACTGGTCACATTTCTTGTATGAGAGCTGAAATGCCTTCAGAACTATAAGAAAGACTTCTTGCTGACAGGATTACCCTGTACCAAATTCATAAATACATTTTTTTTTTTTTTGCTTGACACACTAAAAGGGAACACCATTTTTCCTACGCTCTTAAATCCTGTTATCACAGATAAACTAGCTGAAAAAGGAAATATTAGATTAACACCAGGTCACAGACTTCCACTAAACTTTTGCTGTCCCAGAGTAAAGGCTGAACTAAGAACAAACAAGATACTACTTGAAAAAAACAAACAAACTATAAGGCAGTCTATACTTTCACCCATTAGCAGACTAACCATTCAGTTTCCATATAAGAGATTCCTGAAGTAAAACATCTGCGCTGTACAGGTCATCTGATGCTGTAGGTTTCCTCACATTTAACGAATCAGGGAATAATAAAGTATTTCATTCTTTTCTGACTGTGTTCCACCTACATGTGTAAAGTCTATACCAAAAAGGCTGAAGAGGCTTTAAAGGAAAATGGACAACATCAAGGATAGATTGTATGTAAAGTGTCACAGTTTTTCACTATTCTGTCAAAAAATGTAAATATTCCTTACCATAAGAAATGCTTTACCTATTTTAAGTTATAACAGTTATAACAGAAGTGTGTGATTTCACATGCAAGAACAGTGTACTGGGAAAGATGTAAGAGTCAGAGGCTAGCTGGCCAACAGCCTTTGACAATTGCTCTACTTTCGCTGCATCATCTCATAGTTGTTATAATAATATATCTGGTCAAAGAACAGGTTGTCTGATATCAAAGCTGTGCCCTAAAGGCTTGTTTTCAAATGGATACAGTCTGCTTTTATGTTAGCAGGCATTTCTTGCTAATTGGTTCATTTCATCAGTGTTGAACCAAGTCACTGGATTTGGAACAGACCCCAGAGGAAACACTGTTTCTGTACATTTCATGTACTGTGTTCCTTGTGAAATTTTATTCACCACATGTAATAGCTAAAGAAAGAAAGCTATGGAATTGTAATGAGTAAGAAAAGGTCATCAGAAAATATTGGTTCTGTTTGCACACAAATAGAAGCAATGATGTACACATACATCATATCATGCACGTGGGGCAGCAGTAGCTCAGTCTGCAAAGCTTGGGGCTGAGTACCAAAGGGTGGCCAGTTCAAGGGCCATTTTGACCAAAACCAATTGGAGTGTGAACTAGCATTGTGAGGGGCCTGTATGTGTTATAGGCCTGTATGTGTGTGTGCAGGCCCGTAATACACACTGGAGGTGATAAATGAAGTTGATTCTTCTTTTACATACATGTTTGATTCATAAGGTTTTCATTAACCCAACCTTTTCTAAACACAAATGTATCAACATTTGCGTGCTGCTCCCTGGAAGCACTTCTCTATTCACCAGCTAGATTTGGTCATTTGACTTTCAAATATTGGCCAGAGGAAAAATATAGCCGGTCTCTGTAGGCCTTGTCTGTAAAAGACTGGGGCAGAAATGGTCTGGGATGAAGCCAGAAAGAAATGTGAGGAAAAATAGTCCTCCCTTCCTTTTCCCACAGCTTTTGACCATAAACACGTGTTAAAAACAAAAACAAAATTCAAGGTTGAATCGCTTAAAAACAGCATTTTGTTGTTAGGAGAAACCTGATTAGAAGCCTGGTTTCCTGTCAACCGTTAACATATAGTACTCCTCTTTGTTATCCCAACTTGAGAGAGTACACAGTGCTGCCCTCTCCTGGCTAACACTGGATTCTATGTTCTATCAAATTGGATTGGTATGAGTTTCCGAATATAAAAGGACAACGGACATTTTAAAGTCAAACACAACAAAATATCTGGACTATGGTGAACACACCATTGACCTTACAGTGACGTTAAATACTGAGCTAACATAGTAGTGTCACTCTTGTGGGATAGCCCAGGACTGAATCAGCCCATTCTTCATTTATCAAGGTAACATTGTGAACTTTAGTGTCTTGCATCAGCACATGATGAATGTATTAAACTCTTCTAGCTTTCACTTAGACTATATGATTGATGTACTGCCACTTGAAGTTCCCATATAAGAAGCTGATACTTCAGCTGCTCCTACCAGATTGATCGTTCATCATGCGGATAGCTTTAGCTTTGGCCAACTCCAGTGCCGTAACCCATCTTTGTCGCTCCACCTCTGTGCTAGCCTTCAGGTGGTAAGTGCGACCACCACTGCTCAGGACGATGTTGCAGGCATCTTCTGTGTCGATGTGTGCAGTGGCCAGGTTTATTGTTCCACGACAAGTGTGGGCCATCTCTGCTTGTGTCCTACAACAGAATACCAGGCAGAAAAAGATAAAAAAGACAGAGAGAAAAGAATCAGCTGAAAATATGGATCTAGAATTCTGTATTTCACAAAGTACTGCAGGAGAAACAGAGAAATACCACAGATTGTGTAAAGATCCACTTTGAAAGACAAGCAACAACTAGGACCAATGCAGTCAAAGATGGCAACATCCGCGACACCCCTAAATTCAAAATGTTACCCTGACCTACTTGCATGGGTCAAAGATCAAAGCTAGTGCTCCGATCTACTGTCATTGATCAAAGCACTAGCTTTGATCTATGGTCTTACTCACACTGGCCTTCCCCCTCGTCTTTTTATCTTATCCGGTTCCTAAGTGTACAAAAGTTTAAATTAGACCTTGACCTTTTCTCCTCAAGGTCAAGGCCATCACCTCATTTTCATCCCCTTTGCCACCCGAGTAACATCCTTTTTGTTTCATCTTTCTATCTCCAACGGTTGCGAAGATATTTGGTGGACACACGAACGGACAGACGGGCAGACGGACAAACGAACACACAAACACTGACAATTAAAATATATCACCACTTTGAAGCAGGATGTAAAAAATAGAGAAGTGAAGATTCTAAAGAGCAGAGCAGGAGGAAAGGCAGATATACAGGCTTGAACGCTTCCATAAAAAATATTACATATCACTGCACATCATCCAAAATAGAAACATTACTGAAGGATCAATTACGTTCCATCATGAGACATCAACTACATGACTAATTTTTAAATAAGATTCTTGTTAACACACAGTTACTACAACTAATACGATTAACTGAGCGAAATGAAATTTAGGACAAATGGTGCATTTACAACAGAGTTGTGGAAAACTGGCTTTCATGGCTTGACAAGCTAAGCTGCAGGGATAGGCAGTTGTGGCCATAAGTATTTGAAAGTCTTCACTGTTGTTATAGGCAGCTGATTTTCTTGATAAACACCCTTGACCAATGATTAGCAATCACGTTACAGTGGATGTTTAACAAAAACACGTCCTCACAATTGCCCATCCATACACTTGGAAAGAGACGTTTTAAAGCATGCAGCCATGCAATCACTTGAATGCACAGCATTTGTATGTGGGTGACATCCACTTATCCATCCTCAGTGAGCAATCACTGCCACAACCAGCTGCCATTCAGCAACTTCAAGTTCTACACCAGCTTAAGTCTCAGTTGACACTGACAAGGTGGCTGCCGCCTTAAGTCAGAGGGTGACATGTATTTGTAAGTTCTGCCACCAAGTGATTTTCCTCACACCACTTCCATCTTCTAAAGGCAACTCTTGTTAGAATGCCAATGCAGAAGAAATGCTTCATTATGCTGCTTTCCTGCTGAAGCTCTATGAACATCAGTTGTGCAGACAAGATTGCATTTCAGGCCTGGCAAGCCATGTGGAGGGAGGGAAGGGATACTTAACTGCCCAGTTTCCAGCCCAGCTGAGCTCAGCGGCAGAGACTTGACATGAAGTGGGTCAACAAAGTGAATGTGCCACTGATGAGTAAGATGAGACCCTCCTGATTGTGTCTGCTCTGTGGGGAGGTGAGGCCATGCAAAGGCCATGAAATTACACAGTTAAGATAACTGCAAAAGCTGGCAAAGACAGATAATGTCTACAGGGGTATTAAGGCACAGGAAGGGGAGAGGCAACAGTGATATGGGGCAGCAGGGTGCATGAGAGGGTCTTGCGTGTTTTACCTGTCAGTCCTGTGTGCACACATTGCCACAAAACAAAAATCCACCGATCTGGAGCATGTAATAAAATAACAATAAGTGAACAACACAGAAAGGGCAGCCACAAGCATGACACACATGGACAAAATAGAACACAGTACCCAGAGTATGAAAATGAAGTCAGATTTTGTTATGGCTAGGGGCTGAAATATCACAAAACATGGCGGGAGAAAGAGAGCTGGAGATAGGCTTGGAAATGTGTCATGCTGTAGACAGAAAGGAAACATAAGACAAGAAAACCAAAGCAATGCCGCTGCAATGAGGACAGGTTAACATGACCTCCTGAAAGACTGAAACAATGAGATGGTGAGAGTGTGGTAAGTGTATCTTCTCCATTTGAGATTGCACTACTACTCTCATCTTACCAGAACAAAAATATCACCAGACTGTCTCAAGCACACAAATACTCTTACACAGGTGTTGTTGAGCCTAGTGCTGACAGCAATGAAGAGTCCATTAACAAGATTAGATCACAGAATCCTGAACCCCTTGCTTCCGTCATTCTGATGTTGTGCCAAACAAGCTAACCAGGGTCATGCCAGGTGCTACCCTCCAGCTGTGCCCAAGTTTGGCTAGCTCCCCACTTGCCTTCCACACCTCCCCGTAATCCAGGGGCAATGAGTGCCAGCAATAACAGCATAACTTGATACCATAAAGGGACAGGCAGGCTGACTGTACTATGAAAGACATGTCAGCTCCAACAGCACCAAAGGCTTTAACACCCTGTAATCTTCTCTGGAGCACCAAGTCAGATTTACATTAAGAGATAACTAAGCAGTACAGATAGTATTGAAAATGGGAGGAAAAGTCCATTTAGAAATTAAAAGCGAAAAATGTTCAGAGCAAGGATGAAGATCTTGTCATGAATATGGATGTAGTGAAAGAAGACATGAAGGTAGTTTTTGTGAGAGAAGAGGATGCAGAAGACAGGGTTAGATGGAGGCAACTGATTCGCTGTGGCGACCCCTGAAGGGAAAAGCCTTCAGGGGTCAAAGGAGATAAAAACAGGCAAAACTGTCAGTCAGTCCACAAAATCATAGCATTGGTTGCGGTCCTTGGCTAAAAATAGCAAACTTGGTGTTTTCTGTGACAACAGCAAGAGACATTTGGAATGAAAATGATCCCTTAGATCAGCAGTTCCCAACCACCGGGTCCAAATCCAGTGCCGGGCCGCGGGCTATTAGGTACCAGGCCGCGGACAACTAGGACGCACAGACCATTTGAAATTTTCTTTTTTTTTCTTATTTGTCTAAAGATGTTTTATTTTGAAAAGTGACTTCTGTGCAGAATGACGCACAAATGAATGCATGAATTTGTACCTATTGACAGGTCTCGATCACTTGACAGGTTACTAGGGCGTTACCCCAAAAAATTAAGCCCACAAGCAAAATTAAGTTAAAAAAAACACATTCTTTGCAAAGGGGAAAAGGCCCGGTGAGGAGGCAGAAGAGACTACGACTTCCAAGAACACAAAATCTGCACTTAAAGACAACATCAGGAGTCCTACTTACAATATGGATGTATCCCTAAAGGTGAATCTCATGCACTGAAGCCCACTCTGTGTAGTATATGGCGACAAGCTTGCAGATGAGTCAATGAGGCCTTAAAAGCTGCTTTGGTACCTAGAGACCAAAGCACCAAAGCCTTAAAAGACAAAACTTTGAAGTTTCTTGAAAGAAAAAAATGTGAACACGGAGGGCAGAAGCAATTATTGACGGCCACCACATCAACAAATGTGAGGGCACAGAGTGTCATATTTAGAGGCTAATCGTATTGCTAAGGCGACGAAACCTTTTACTGTTGGTAAAACTGCCTGTCACTATGGACATTTGCTGTGAACTTCTAATTGAACACTAATTTTCATTGTTATTATTAGTTGATTGACTTGTTCACCATTTCATAAAGTAATAATCAGTATTGCCCCTATGTTGGATGCTCTGATTGTAAGTCGCTGTATTTCAAAATAAGCCTCGTCATCGCAGTCACTTGAATCGAGTTGTTAATTAAAATTATTTCTTATTAGAAAGGATTTTTGTTCTAATGTGAATGTTGAGATCTACATTTGACATAAGACCACTGTGGTGATTTATTATAAGACTACAGCCGTCCTGCAGTCATTAACAATTATCGAGTAAATGAAGGCCTGTCCGTGAAATATTGCCTTAGATGAAACCAGTCCGTGATGCAAAAAAGGTTGGGGACCACTGCCTTAGATCATTTATTACATGTCCAACTGTTAGTAGGTCACTAAGGATTTAAAAACAACCCGGATTTTAAAGAAGAAACAACAGCATACAACAATTTAATACTGAACAAAAACCAACACAGTCACAGACTGCAACATTGCGTGACACCCCTGAATTCAAAATTTTACCCTGATCTACTTGCAGAGGGCAAAGATCAAAGCTAGTGATCTGACCTACTGTCATAGATCAAAGCATTAGGTTTGATCTGTGGTCAAACACTGACACACTGGCCTTCTCCCTCGTCCTTTATCTTATCCGGTTCCTGAGTGTACAATAATTGAAACTTGACCATGACCTAGTTTTCTCAAGGTCATCATCTCATTTTCATCCCCTTTGCCGCCCGAGTAATGTGCTTTTTGTTGCATCTTTCTATTTCCAGTGGTTGCGAAGATATTTGGTGGACATACGAACAGATGAACAAACACAAGAACAATTACAATACATCACCGCTTTGAAGCGGGATGGAAAAAAGAAACAACTGACAAAAGCATGTTGGCCTACGTGACTCACTTGGGTTTTAAAGTGCATCCTCTTATAATGCAGCTAAATCCATTATGCAACGTTCATCCATCAGATCATATCGGACACTTTTCCAAAGTGACATCATTCAATCCTGAGGGAGTGGGGCTACATGGGTCTAACAGTGCTTTGACTTAGAAGACAAAGAAATACAGATTATATCAGATTAGCAGCTAAATGTTTGAGTACTGTATAATAGTATGAAGCTTTTTACAACTGACGTATGTCTCCAAGTGTCATAACACGTAACACAATTTTCACGTGGCATATAGTAAAGTCACATGTATTGACATGTTCCACATTTGTCTGAGTGTATCCTTTATACTTCAGTCACAAAAGAAGTGCAGAAATTCAGCCAGAGAAGGTAGACGGAGGAATAGAAATCCTGAAGCCAGACTGACACAGTGTGGTGTGATATCAGTGGAGGGGCACTTCATTCCCTCTGTGTTCACATGTCAACAGGCCACTTTACCTTCAGGGGCAACAGTCGCCTCAAAATACTCTGGACTGTTAGCTTTAGAGGGTACAGATTTGTATTCATGACTGTTTGAGCCTCAGAGAAGCATTCCGAGTTGACAGAACATGTGAGAGGTTTTGGAGATAAAGTCAGAGAGGCCAGACTGAGATGGTTGGGACATGTCCAGAGGAGAGATAGTGAATATATTGGTAGAAGGATGCTGAGTTTTTAACTGCCAGGAAGGAGGCCTCGAGGAGGACCAAAGAGGAGGTTTCAGGAGGCTGTGGCAACCCCTGAATGGAAAAGCCGAAAGGAAAAGAAAAAGATTTTTATTCTCAAACGTATATGAGAGATACTGTTAAAAATTCTGAGCCAAACTTCACATAGAGTTTGTTTTCTGTTCAGGACAAAACGGATATGTACTATATTTCAATGCATCCTTCAATGATTGTACCTTGACATACGAGCAACTCAACATATGTGTCATTTGAGATATGAGCCATTGCACGGTACATATTTTTGTTCGAGATATGAGCAAAAATCGGAGTTACAAGTTGTGCTTCAGGACACATCAGCTGAGAATGTAACTCCTTCTTTCCCATGTGTGGTCCGTAGAATAAAGATGTAACTCGTGAAACAATAGCAATGCACTGAATGTATAGAGAAATAAGTTAAAATTACATTATTAATCAGTGGCTGCCACCAAATTCATGACAAGACAGGTAAGCAAAAACCATTCACTTCCTGTGAAAGGCCTGAAGACCTGGCAGCAAGCGCTAGGTTTTCAGTTGACACAGTAATGCAAACATTACATGCTGAACAGTTCCATGGCTGAACTCCAGAAGCTACAGTGCTTCACAAAAGCACAAGAGTAGTCAGCTTCTGTATGCTCAAAACCATCTACATCAGTCACAGACGTTTTGGGATGATTTATTCCGAATGGATGACTCAAATTTCTAGATTTTTGGATCTATGGATCTGTTCTATGTTTCTAAGACAAAGAATGAAGCATATCTTGAAATTAAAGCGAAGCATGGCCATGATGATCTGGAGTTTCTTTGCTTCCTCAGGCACTCTTTCAAATTATTTTGTTTGATTAGTGTATTGCAAACAGGAGATAAACATAATAATGTTTTACCAATACACCTGAAATGTAATGGGAATTGAGTGATTAAGTTTCTGACGAATTTTGGTTTTATTTTTGCACATGTAAACACACAACATACTGCATGGGAAAAACGGGCAAATTTCCCGCGATTTTTACGCGCGCGCGCGCGCACACACACACACACACACACACACCTGTGGACACGTGACTCCCTGGCAAGAAGCACCTGAGCCACAGGTGTTATCCTTGCGCTACCGTTCGCTCCAAACTATCAGTGACGTAATAGTGACGGTCTCTTACTGTAACGATGCGTGTCGTTACAGTGACGTCACAGCGCGGTTCGGTCCAGTGACGCTGAAAAAAAGCTATTACTGTACCTATTAATGTTCTGAAAATGTTATAACGTTCATACGACACAAAAAAAAACCCCAAAAAAGGTTAAAGTGTTTGTTCCGGGTTAATACCGTAAATGACGTCATGAGTTTGAGTGAGGAGGAATCGGCTGGACGTTAGTGGCACGAGCCCGGACACTGAGGGCTAGCTCGGCTCCTTAGCTAACGTCAAACATATTTCTGATACTTTTTATTTTTATTTTTTTAGTTATAAACCTTTCTGATTTTCCTGCTACGTTTGTGTCCCTCCGTGCCTCTGGTGTTCCACAAAATAAATCCGGTCCCAGTAATATGTCTCAGCAACCCTTCCGTTCCTGTCAGTTGCGATGTAAACAGACAACCGACTGTCAGTTTGACAGCTAGCTTTAGCCTGCTGCTAGCCAGCTGAGCAGCCAGCTGTAGGACACAACTAGCTGTGAGCCGAGTGGAGGTTTGTTTCCCCGCTTCACAACAAAACTTACCTGTAATATGAAAGCAGTCCGTTGCTGAGGACAAACCACCGCCGCTGGTATCCTTTTAAGTAGTTGGTCCATTTGAAAAGCCATCCTTTGTAAGTATCCGACCCCGGTGCCGGGGCCGCAGCGGAGGCGGACGCAGAGCCCTTCCCTTGCTCGCTCATCCTCCGCTACTGCTCTGCTCAGCGCGCGCCGAAGGGCGCAGGAGACAGCGGACACGTCACGGACGGGGACACCACCCCACCCTCAACCCTGGGAGAGAGGACCTGTGCAATGACAAGCTGAGCAGAGAGCTACGTCCAGTGTCGGGAGAGAGACCACCGCGATACCCCCCCCCCCCCACCCGAATGGACACCAGGAAAGAGAAGTGATGCCGAGACTCTTTGCTGATGCAGACTGCAGAGGAGTCACAGCACAGAGCTGCACCGGATAGAAAGGAAACTCCTTACATGGGTTCCATGGAATCGAACGAGGAATCAACAACGATTACCATGACGACAGAAAGTACCAAAACAATTCAAATTTCCGGCAGTAATATTATGACTTGCCCTTTCATGCGACGTGGATTTTGAATGGAAATGTCTGTTCTATCCCATCATGTCTATGATGCCGAACTCGACCACGTGACGTTGTTATCGAAACATTCCTAAACATTGGACATGCGGTTTGGCTGCTGATCCCAGGGATGATGCTGAGGTGAGTGGACGGATGTAGAACATGTCTGGGACCCGGAATCCTTTGGGACCCAACGTGTTTATTGCTGTCGGCATTTAAAGACCGACAGTCTTTAATCATTAAAGACTGTCTTTAATGCCTTGTTTAAATCATTATATCCTTTCAAAGAACTATCAAGTTCCAACCCATCAATCTGATCAGCATCATGATCCCATCTAACTAATTTGCTTGTTGCCTATTTTCACCATTAGACCGAATCGTGAAATGTTTGTATGATGTTAGGAGAGCACTGGTTGATGGTGTAGTTTTTGTGTATGTAAACAGTCCATTATATATTTGAAGCCAATAAATTCAAATAATTGGTGATGTTTCATTTCCAGCCTCTGATTTGGGGGTCTGATAACACTACTTAACCACAAGGTGGCAATGCTGTCAAAATGATGTTAATGTGGTGTAATTACAGCACAGAATTAAAATGTGACCACATTGAGACTGTTGTTTTCAAATGCATTTAATTTTTCGTCATGTGTCAAAAAAACAAAATTACTCACAGTACTAAGACAGTAAAAATAAATAAAAGTAATCTCTGGTAAAAACTGTAGCCCTTTTTATTTGGAAACACAGCAGACAAACAGATGAGAACTCATGCTACACACAGTTGCTTCCTAGTTTATCTCTGCTACATTTTTTAACTGGAAAAAGAAAAAAAAAAACAATGCACAGCCATCTGCCCTGATTGAAGGGTTCGACACTACATCTTGGAGAGAATCATGAGCTTGTGCTCTCATGCCGGTGAAAAATGAAGTCATTCACTCCACTCAGCTGCCCATTACAGTGTCAGACAACAACCGTGTATTACAAAAATTAAATACAATATCAAATTTAAACATCAGTGCAATTAAACCCTGACCCATTGGCTCTACCAACAAAAGCATGCAAGTCAATTACTCGATGAATCACTCCTATATACAGTAGGTCTGCTTACTTTCAGTGCAGCCATATTCACAAACTATCTAGCTAGGCCTAATCAAATGAAAAAGCAACTGTTAATCTCACAACATTACCAATTAGATACTATTCAGATACTGATACGAAAGATTTATTACGCTTCCCTGTGTGTCTGAGGTGAACGCAAGGGGTGTGTTTTGTGGAAGTTATTCAGCACTGCTTCAATATTTCTGCAGGATATCATGCACGTGGATTATGTCTATCAGATGAATACTTTTAATATAATATCGAGGTACATATAGTCAGTCAGGACAGCCCTGTGGGATTTTATTGCTCCTTCATAATCCACAACTTCAACATCTGTATCATGTCGGGTCTCTACCTGAATGTCAACCACCAAACTAGCCCGTCTGTCTCCCTCTCCCCCTCCTTCATCCTACGTCCTCATTCTCTCTCTTTCACACACACACACACACACACACACACACACACACACACACACACACACACACACACACACACACACACACACACACACACACACACACACACACACACACACACACACACACATACACACACACACAAAAACACGAATGCACACACACACACACACACACACACACACACACACACACACACACACACACACACACACACACACACACACACACACGGCATGCACAGGTTCTCATTTCAGGCTCCGCAGCCTCATGCAGGTCCCCAGTTCCCTGGAATTAATGTATTCAAAAGAAACACAGAGACGCTGAGTGAGGGAAGATTAAAGCCATACAGTACATCATGATAAGGACTGCAGCATTTTTCTGCTGCACAATAATCTTAAAACTCCCTTTGTCTGAATGAAGACTTCCTACTGTAGGCCAAATTTGAAACAGGGACAGGGGAAGAAGAAAAAATGTACAGTATAGGCATTGTCTCATAATCTAAAACTAACCATCATCTAATCATATTTGTACATTGTGAGCTAGTTTTTATCTTATGCTCTCGGTTGTTCTATCTCGTCCACCAATAACCACGCGCTTTAAAACAAATAAACACATCTGGTATGAGAGTGTGCTCTTGACCTTAGTGAATATGAACAAATGCTAAAGGAAGACTTCATGATATTGCTGCCTCTCCATTTTTGAGTCTCAAAATCACGGCTTAGCTTCATTCCTGTTCTGGCCCAGCTACAGCCCCAAGACATCCCTAAATAAGACCTGCTTCGGTTTAATTTGGGAAGCACAGCCTCAAATGTCTAGTTGAGGAAATATAACTGTGCTAATGTAGTTGTGTCATTCTTCACATTTTTCATCTTCCTCGACCTGTATTCTTCCCATATATAAGCATTTAGCAGAATTTGGCTAGGAAGTGGTTGGATGACCATGTGTGAAATTTTTAGTATCCTATACAGCGCAAGAGTCTAATAAACCTCATTATGAAAAATCAGCTCAGTACAGCAGGAGGCCACAGGGTATATTTCCAGCCATTTTGATAAAAAGTCCTTTGCTCCACTGCCGCTCTACTCCTGAGGTGGGAGGGGTGGAGGGAGCTCTCTGGGTCACATGATGGTGCAGCGATTTCTCTGTAGAGCACCCTGTAGACGGATGGAGGTGTGGTTCTGGCGCATGCCCCGAGCCACAGCGATGCCCAGCAGCTCCTTGAAGAGCAGGACAACGTGCCAGTTAAACTTGGCTGAGCACTCCACGTAACCACACTTCCAGGTCTTCTTTACCAGGACTGACACTGCCCTGCGAGGCATGAAGCGCTGCCTCTGCAGATCTCTCTTGTTGCCCACCACAAGGATTGGCACCTCATTGCTACTGCATTCCCTGCGGGGAAGATGCGACATGTAAGCACTCAAAGAAAACAAAGCATAACAACAAAAAAAACCAAACAGGTTAATTTCTTAAGTTATCAGTTTACGGAAGCTATCATCTCAGTATTTGTCACAGTGGATGGCTGGGCGTGTGCAAGATGTTTGTGTACAGTTTTGCCTTCCATTTGAGGTTTGTGGGGGCGGATTGGAGGATTACAGCTCACAGGCTCAAGGGGCCTCCCACCACATTCTGCAGCGACGGGTTTACAGCATTATTATAAGTGTGAAACTGCACTGCAAGCCAGAGGGATGGTATAAATTAGGTATGCTAGACCTGTGCTTATAATCCCACAGTGATGAAAGAGGACATCTCCACGTCCAACCATTTCCAGTAACAATTAATTGCCTGTGCACGATAAAATTTAACACTTTAAATTTGCAGTATTTAATTGGGAGCTGTATCACCTGTGACATATTTAATTTTTTCAACCATTTCCTAAAGTGTTTAAAATTATCAGCATATTAGTACGAATAAATAGACATGGCTGCAATCATGGAAATTTCAAAACACAATACTGGTCACAGTTTTGTCAGCCAATTCCTGTATATGCCCACTATTGATCCACTATTTGGACTAATACAGGACCTTTCTAGTCTGACTGGCTACTAATAACATGTTACAACAAGCCAGCACCTATCCAGGGCAAAATAAGACCTGCCTGTTTGTCAGGAGTGATGGACCTTCCAATTATAGTTTCAATAAATGATTGATCTATGGAATCAATGCTGCCACTGATAAACTATTGAGTGACTACTACCAACATCAAAAAAATGTCAATAAAATTAACTGACAATAGCTAATACACAATTATACAGGACTTCACTCTCTCTGGCATTTCCTGTCATATCTTCAAGCTGTTTATATCTAAATTGCAGTGACACCACACTTCATTTTTATGTTCTTTCCAGCACATTTTGTCACTCTGTTAAAATGCTATTATCCTGATGCTCACTGTCTGACACGCTGTTCAGATTTCACTGTGAACAAACATATGAGTTTTACAGTGTAGTTTGGAAATCCAGTCTGGTGCTTTTCTTAAAAAGGAGAGAATGATGTTGAGTAGAAAGTTACCAAAGGAAATTCTGTATTAGATTGTGAAGCAAATACTACAAATAAAAAGGGGGTGATTATATAACTCCTATTACTAACAATGAGGTTAATTTTCACTTTAAAGCTTTTCTTTTGGTCGGGCGCCAAAGGCAGTGGAGCTGAAAACCTTAATCATTGTTTCTCATGAAAAATAATAGCATTTAAAAAACTGCAGATGGTCAATTTGAATTTATCAAGTGCTGTTAATTCCAGCACATGATGAAAGTTGAAGGAGCGACGGGCACAAGACATCTGAAAACTTTCTTTTTTTGCATTGCGACTCATTTTCTGATGAGGATATAATTACTTAAGCACATGTTCACATCTGCCTTAAAAGCTGAGCAGACGGTCCAATACAGACAAAGACAAACATACAGAAATACAGAGTACAGTGTTTATGCCATGAGGGGAGGTTCTTCAATAATGTAATCATCTCACTGCTCTTATTTTGACAGGTTGTGCTTGTATAACAGCTTTAAAAATATCTCCTTGCATATCTGCCCAAGCTTGAGTATTTTAGTATATGTGTGTGTGTGTGTGTGTGTGTGTGTGTGTGTGTGTGTGTGTGTGTGTGTGTGTGTGTGTGTGTGTGTGTGTGTGTGTGTGTGTGTGTGTGTGTGTGTGTGTGAAAATATGCTGGAGTGGTAGACACCCTCACATGCTCCTTACTGGAGATGTAGGCAAATACAGTTGAAGAAAAGAAGGTTATTTGTATCTGAAGGGGCTTTGTTGTTAGTTTAAGCACATATATATATATATATGGATTCTTCATAGCTCACATCTATTAAACCGTGCCATCTGGAACAGCCTCTGTTATTCATGGTTCCAGTTAATGCCAAATATCATTCCCTCCTCTGTTTTTCTTCCCTTCTGCAGTTTGACCTTCGATCTTTTTCCTATGGTTATGTATTTTTTCTGTTTTCTACCCGGCCGCTCTCGATAATGATTCTTTGTCACGGGCCATAAACATTCCAAATAACACTTTTGGAAGCTGGGGAGGCTCAGATGATCTGTGACCTGGCCTGTTGGATATGAACAGGATAGGAGAGAAAAAAAACAGGTTTCCTATTAGGCCATTCAGTGTGTAAATATGCGCAGGTGTACAGTACCAGCAGCAAGGATGTGTGTGGTCTTGTTTAACAACTCATGTTGGATCTCTTTTGAATTGCTGCTGATTCAAATATCCTGAAAATAATCCACAAATCATGCATTCATTTAGTATTGTCAAGGTCATTTAACTGTCAGAATGCAGGGAGGAGTGTTGCTGAATTAAAAGACGTCACCAGCGCCCGACTATGACACTATCACAGTTTAATAAACGTGTAATTATATAGCTTTGTGACGGGGCTTTGAACCTGCATGCTGTCTTCAGACCGTTGAAAAGGTCATGTTATTACAAATTTTAAAAAAAAACGGAGCAGGATAACAAGCAACATGTCCATGTTTTCATGTTCAATAGCTGTGTTTGGCTGTACCTGTGCTCCACTATCTGCTGCCTTATCATCTTGACATATTCAAAGCTCTCCACACAGCAGATGTCGTACACTAGGATGTAGGCGTTGGCATTGCGAACTCCTCTGCAGCGCAAATCCAGCCACTCCTAAAGGACAAACACACAGAGACAACAATATGAACATACAATCGATATTCACATTGGCATTTTTAGCCACGCTCCTCTTTTAGTGGCTAAAATATGTCAACATCTACTAGTTGACTCGCTGTGGGATTTAGCCTTAGTGATCCCTTGTCGTTGCTTCTAATGCCACAGATAGATTGACATTTCTAGTTTTGAGCGAAACGACTGGATTGACTGCTGTGACATTTGATAAAACATTCATCTCTTCTCCTCACGACCAACTTTAATGATTTCACTGATCCCTGACTTTATGTGTAGAAAGTAAATAATATTAGGCTTGTATTTGTTTTGGTTTATAATCAAATACATACCAGCACAACCAAAGGCATTCCCATTTACCTCTGCTGCTGTTTGTATTTAGTGATAATGAGCAAATATTAGCCTTTTACAACATTATGGTCAACACTGGCAGCTGCCCATCATAGTGAGTATTCAGTTCAGTTTATTTGTCACATGAGGAGACTCAGGGTAATCATACCGGTGTTTACATCATGTTTAAAGCACCGTGGTGCTTGATTACAGCATTATAGATCTGTCAGGACATAATACATCTGCAATATATACATAATGCAACCATCAAGCCCTCACTGAGTGTTAATCTCTGCCAACACCATCGTCACTAGAATCTGAACAATCAGAAAATAGTTTCCAGGCAACGTAAAAACAAACTTCTGAAACATTTTCCATGGAAATGCAAAATTGTACCAAAATGAGGTTATTGTTAATTGTTGTATGGATATAGTATACGCCATGGGTGATGAATGGATGGATGATCACTTACGATACTGAATCCATATGGTGTTTGTGTTAAGACAGTTAAAAACTACAAGTTTAAAATAAACAGTTGACCACTATTCAAGATGTCCCGTAGAGAAACAAACAAACAAACAAACAAACAAGCCAATGTGAGCGATTGCCAGAGTTAATAATAGTAGCGAGCAGCTAGCGTGCGTCTGTGTAATTATTCTGAGGCGCATGGCTCAAAGTCAGAGTTCGTATTTCTCTTTTGCTGAGCTTGTGTGAGAAAGTGCAGCGTCAGTGACGTCTGAGAGACTTATAGAACAAATTCATAAAACATGATGCCTGCACCGTGTCCTGGCTGCACGTTCAAGGACGATGACCGAGGTTACAGCTCATAATAGAGGAGCAACCCTACTGTCAGGAGAAGAAAAAGGAACCTTTACTTC
Organism: Antennarius striatus; assembly: GCF_040054535.1. Classification (NCBI taxonomy): domain Eukaryota; kingdom Metazoa; phylum Chordata; class Actinopteri; order Lophiiformes; family Antennariidae; genus Antennarius; species Antennarius striatus. The sequence continues at coordinate 22,020,199 of NC_090778.1, forward strand.
TGTTTGACTGTGCTTCCAACCTTTGTCGTACAGCGCATGCAATGAAGCAAGCACCGATATATTATTCAGTGATAGTGGAGGCCAAACTGAGAATAACTTGCACAGCTTAAGCACATATACATACACTGGCACCTTTGTGGAGCACAGCACAGCTTCAATAGAAAAGGACTGACCCATTGTACTGCTTGCGCCGTTTCCCAGAGCTCTCCCCAAGCCAGTCACTACTGATGCCTCTAACTGTATGCAATTAATTTAGAAGCATTTGATCGGATAAAAGAGAGGAAGGAAAATAGAGGAACATCAGTGGGTGGAAGAAAAGGTCTGCTGAGGGATGAAACGAGAAAACAAACGCAGCCCTGAGGGAATGTAAAAAGATGAAAAAAGCAGCTGTGGATCACGGGATGAGCTGACAGGGGTGTCAGCATAACCTCTGGGGTGCACGCACACAGCTAATGAAGGGTCTGGAGATGAAAACTGTCAGGAAGTGTGTGCAGGTTAACCCCAAGCAGCCGGATGGAAGATATACTCGGTGTAAGAACCAATTTGTAAGACTTAATCTATGCTAGCTGTAAAGCACAAAAGAAGTTGTTAGCAGCAGAAATATAAGGGTTAGACTTGACGGCGCAATCATTTAATCTCAGAGGATATTAAAAGAGTTGTTTGACAATTTGTGAAATTGATGCGTTCACTTAAGTTGCAGAGAGGATTGTTATCCATCATCTATCTGTACACTGAATAAGAATTGGAGTCAGCAGAGGAAAGGGATGCATGATTTTCCTATCTCACGTTTGTCAGATCTTTTAATTTCAATATCTCTGTTCAGCACAGAGATAACATGTGCCTAGTTTGCTAAAGTGTATGCAATAATTTCCGATGGAAATTATTTTCCATGTGATGTTTATTGGTCTACCATCTGCGTCAGTTTGCGCAACTTGAAAGAAATCCGTTTTTTTTCTTCTTAAGTCTGGTAAAAATATGTTTTTCAAATTATGAAATGTTTACTGGTAATCTTTAGAACTCCACTAATAGGCTGTGATAAATGAGACGAAGAGAGCGTGCAATGATCAATATAACTTTTAAAGAAGATAACACTGTGTCTGTGTTGGTAAGGAAATATTTGTCTGCAGCAGTTTTTTAAAGAGGGCACTTGTTGATTTTATTTGAGGTGAGTGTGAGGAACAAACAGTCTCGTATCAGCAGGGGGATATGTATTACAAAGACAAACATATGGCACAAAGATCATTTTGAACATATTTTCATCGAGGATAAAACATGTCAAAGAAGATCTGATTCTTGGTGTAATTTCCTGTTGTCGCTTCTCATGCCCAATATAATCCAAAGTTGCGTCAGGCTGGCGAAAAACCTCAAAATGTTCACCTATTTATGGCTCATTTAAGCAACCCAGTGATAGCGGAACATATCATCACAGATAGACATTTTCTGATTGATGCAATTGATGGTGTGAGATGCACACATTGGCTTCAGTTGCAGCCTCACATCACTGCGGAGCTAAAAATAGCAGCTTGTCTTCTCATCTCATATCTCTTTGTCATCCACGTCCTGTTTTTAAATATGGAGGAGGGACCAGAAAAAGACATCGCCGCTTCTTCAAAACCAAACAAGACGCAAAATAATAAAGAAACGAGGGCAAAGAAGGCAGCGGTTTGCAGCTGATAAACCAGTATCCACTGTAACACTTTCAGGATGCATGTGTGGGCATGTTTATGTGAGTGAGTGAGTGTGTGTGTGTGTGTGTGTGTGTGTGTGTGTGTGTGTGTGTGTGTGTGTGTGTGTGTGTGTGTGTGTGTGTGTGTGTGTGTGTGTGTGTGTGTGTGTGTGTGTGTGTGTGTGTGTGTGTGTGTGTGTGTGTGTGTGACTGTGACTGTGTGCATGGGGGGGAGCATGAATATGAAATGTGGCTCCACTTTCACTATCCTCCAGTTGGTCTTCTTTGCAAAAAGAGCATCTCATTCTTTACTCCTCAAGAGCCACGCAGCACATGTCTCCCTGACAACCACAGGCCCCGGTCGGTTTTTAGCAGGCTGTGACCAAGCTGTCGTTGTCTCCTGACATCAACAGAAGATGCGTAACTGAAATAAATGGTTGAAATATAAATCAATATTCATGCACAGGAGGGAGTCTGATGTATCCTGGTGGGGGGAAGGGTGCTAGGCAATTAAAGGCATGTCACACTGGGGCTCGATTTACATTTAAAATCTATTACAGTACATTCTCTGGAGGTGAAACTCCCATTACTCAATATTGACCTATAGCAGCCAACCAGTTAATGTGAAGGTTCAAGTCTACTTCTGAGTGATTCACTTTGTTTGAGTTGATATGGAAAGATAGAAAGGATGGTCTGCTGCCGGTTTCTGCTGCTCACACAGAATAACTGTCACGAGGAGAAGACACAGCGTGAATATTGATAATGATGTCTTATATATTCATGTTTCAGAGAAGTCACCTGTTTTTTTTATGCTTTAGTTTGCCTTTAATTAAATAAAGTTTCGTTTTATTACATCTGCCAACGAGAGCTGGAAGAGGTGAGGTGATCACACACGTTTGTTTGCTTGTCCCGAAGATATTTTGGAAACGCTGTCAAAGGATTTCAGTGAAGTTTTGTTTTTGGATCTCATGCCAAATCACAAAGCACATCAGATGTAACTGCCTTCAACGTTCTGAGATCTGACTTTTTTTTTTTAAACATTTTTTTCTGTGTGTTTAAAATTATAGACCAGTCAAAATAGAAATTTCAAATGTATGGACAAACCATGGTTTTCGGAATCATGGAAGGAAATCAGATGTGACATTAAATGTATAAATATATATATATATCAGTATGTATATTTTGACAGGAATTACTTTGTTATTATTCATGTTTTATTGACATGCATTAAGATTTGTTTGAAAAGACAAAACCCAAAAGGTTCAAACACTTAGACGTTTTACACACTCCATCCTCATTTTCCTTTCTCTTCATTTTGTCACACATGCACACTTCATTTTCTACCAAGGCTGCCGAAGTTTAAAAAAAAAAGAAGAAAAGTAAAACCCACAATATAAAGTATGACAGAAAAGCAATAACTTGCACCTTGTTGTCAGACACTGTATCGATGGAGATAACTGAGAAAAATGTCCAGAAAGGGCAGCAGAGGGAGAGGGAGCATTTTGCGTGGGAGGAAGTCATGGAGATATATGATGGCAAGAACAAAAAAAAAGAAGAAGAACAAAACAAGCAAATTGTTGCTGAATCCACTGTCAGAATTTAAACCATCTGTCACCACATCCAACTGACACACTGTCACAGATGCTCTCTAAATGCAATGCTATCGGCAGCAGACAAACATATCGCAAAGCAAATAAATCATTACACAAGCAGCCTCAATGTAAGATAATGGAATCTGTCTCCAGCGCGAGAGATTATGAAAACGGTTGCATCTGTGGTTAAAATGGGGTCACGAGTAGCCCGCCAGAAAAGTGCTGTTCTTCTTTCAAATATAATCTGAACTGATGAGAAATTGCCATGCAGCATAAGCATGGAGGCGGACTGACTCACTCCATTCTGCAGCTTCTTCGTCGTAAATTTCAGAGGACGTTATGAGAACCTCACTCGGTACCCCTTGCATTGACAGTGTCCATTAAACTCTCTGCAACCTTTCTAATTGACTGCAGCACATTCCTCCTGCCTCCATTATTGGTCTTCAGTCCCCAGTAGTATTCCAACAGGAGGCTGTGATTTCATTCAATATGATGTGAGCCGCAATTAAATTTCAGTTCCTGCGTTGCTCATTTTGACTACTCCACCTGATGCGGAGCATCTACCTGACAGCGGGGTAAATACATAATCAGGGGAGGCTTTTTCTCACGGTGAATGGAAGATGTCACCGCACAAAGCGAGAGAGCAGCCATCTGCACAAAAAGGACATAGAAAAAGTGTTAAAAAAAAAAAAAAGAGTGCACCAGCCGAGCAGCGCTCTTCATCAGCAAATGAGTCTTCATAAATCTGCCTGATAGAAATGTTGTGGCAGTGCCGGGCTAATGGTTTTCTGCCTGTATACCTTCCACAAAGTGCCTGACAATCAGGCGCCGGCTAAATGTACCAGACTCCGAACTGTGCAGGAAATGTTCACACCATGTGACACAAAATGACATCAAATGGCGCTGAACAGTTTTCTCTGAAGACCCAACCTTTGAGAGACGTGCTAACATCCCCCCAGCGTGACCTCATGATGCTCATCCATCTTTCTGCTCACACCTATCAGCGTGTTTCCTGATGGAGATAACATAACAGTCAAACTCCTGGTAGGAAACCAGGCGGCTGTCTGAAGACATATTAACACTCCCCAATAACAAACTGTTTAATCAGCAGATCAGCCAGCTACATGTAATTTTGCAGCAGCTTGGCAGGATGATTGGTCCGGCATCTTAGTCTGTTTGTCAGATCTTTTCTCTGTTCACAGAACATTTTCTGAGCGCACAGCAAGCCAACACTTCAGGAAGCCTCTTGTTCGAGCTGCTCATTTTCTGCCTCCTCCTTGGCCTGATCTCATTTTCTCAGTGGCACCTCATCTGTGGAGAGATCCACAGCTCTTCTTCTGCAGGGGATGTGTGACACGGCAGGAGATAGAACGAAAGAAATGTTCACCAGCAGAGTGTCTGTGTCTAGTGCAGCCGGAGAATTCCATCTTTAAAGTGCCACAGCCTCTCCATTGAGGCAGCCCTGGAGAGGCTGCGCAGGTTCATCTACACATCTCAGGTCAACTGAGGTTCATCCTCGGGCTTTTTTGATACCTGAGGACATTTTATTTCCATGTCCAGAGACAGACACACCAAATCCAGACTTTGAAAACACTCACATCTTGATTTCTCCATCTTTACATACCGGCGATGAAATACCACTTCAGTTAAAGTGATGACAAGTTAAAAAAAAAAAATCAAGAGCACTCAAGTTCAGCCAGGGATGTGGAGATTCAGCTGAGTGGAAACAATCAAAGGCATCACATTCTTGGTAACAAATCTCTCTTTACATGGCAGTCTGTCCCTCACATTCAGCCTTCATCAAAAACCTAGAATACATATTTGCATAGACGGAGGCAAACAGAGGTCCAATCACTTAGATTGATTTGGCTGTGAGAGGAGTTTCTTCACGTCCAATACGGACAGGAGAAAGCAGCTGTTTTCAGCAGCGATAGCAGGACATCTTCATTGCGATTTATTCTGCACCTTTATTTTTTTCAGTCTGCTGTCACAAGTCTCCTTCTCCAGTTTCCACACTCATATCAATCCCAGCAGGGGCATCAGCCACCGTCGCCACCCGTGCCAGCGCTCCATGGGAGATTTATCTTGCTGCTGTTCCGATGGAGATGCTCAATCACAACTTCCCTTAAGAATGTAATGTAAATACTAAAGATCCTCATACATCAGAGTTGCGACATAAATTTAGGACTAAAAAGAAAACGTAAAGGGGAGGAATTCTACAAGAAACCTGGAGTTAATTCATCCAACGCTTCATAATAAGTGGAAAAAATGCAGAGGTACAAATCTGCTTTGCAAAGCAACCCCAAACACTGAACTTCTGCAGCCAGCCTGCGTCTTAGCCATGATGCTACAGATCAAATGTATGTTTATCTACTACACCTAACGCTTGACCTGTGGTGGTGAATTAAAGAGCAGGTTGTTCTATTTATAAATTGGGGGGGGGGAGTGGCTGGGTGGACGCCTAGAGCACAATTCTGCTATGATTTTCCGTGCACATGATCCACATCCAAACCTGTCACCACTGTCGGTGTTATGAAGTTGTCTGAGTTTATTTAAACACCAGTCTTTAGTCGGGAGTCTGCAGAAGACATACTATGATTAATAAGCAACAATATGCAAGCTGGCATTCCTCGTGAGGGTAGCTGAGAGAGACAGACAGAGAGAGAGTTTACACCATCAAAGTGAAGCTCTCTGAGGCTTTAAATCAGTTGGGTCTCCATAGAAACTAGTAGACCAGAGACTTCTGATTGTGATGGAAGAATAAATGAAATGGGCATTTGTACCTTGGAGAAATGTTGGAGCAGATGGGCGCTTTGAAAAATTAAGATTATATAAGTGATATGTGTTTACTATAATAAAAAGACTACACATAGAGAGAGATAGGTAGATATTTATATATATGTATAGAGGCACATAGAGATAAACAGAGATCTTATACCTGACTGGAGCTTGATGGAAATGAGGAGATTGGCGGGACGTCCAAAATCTTCAGCTCATACATGTTCCCGTTGAGGATGACGGAGGGTCTGTACACATATCTGCTCCTGGTCGGCGTGTACACTTCCGAGAAATCGTTATAGATGAACTGGCGGATTATAGAAGTTTTGCCCACTCCGGGAGCACCGATGACTGCGATACTCAGCGTCTCCACCATTCCTGGAGCCCCAGTTCAGCACCATGGACAGCAGCGACAACGACCACAGATGTGTGCGTCCAGGCGCGGCTGGTGCGCCGCCGTTCTTGTTCTGCTGCTCCGGTGGAATTCGATCCGGCAGCAGCAGCAGCAGCTTCTAAATCACCTCAACTGCACGCAATTAAACAAATCGATGGCCGATCGCAGCCGTCGAGCAAGGGTGAAGAAACTTTCACTCACAAGGCGAAGGGTGAGGGAGACGGGAGCCGCGCAATACGGAGGCTGTCAGAAACTACGCTCAGCCATAATCGCCGCAGAAGGAGGGATTTTCGCTGCCTTGGTAATCCAGCAGCGGGAGAGAAACTCTTGGTCTTCAAGGGACACCCCGAGGCGACCTCGTCCCCAGAGAGGAAGCATAAAAGTCCGTCCGTGTGGTCTCCACATGGACATAATCTCATCCAGACTAGACTCTGACCTTGTCCAAAAGCACAGGAGCCCGCGGTGTGTTCATTGATTATCTCCTCAGCGCCTCTCACACGTTCCCAGCGATGCGCCACCACCAACCACCACCACCGCGCTCCTCCATCACAGGGAGGACGGGCGCACAGCCGCGGGGCTGGCAAATATGCTCTCCACGTGTTCCCAAATCGCGCACAACCCCATAATCTTCTTATTTTAGATGGAATGTGGAGTCAAAATGTAGGATTCAGGGTAGAGGAGGCGACCCACGCAACCTGCAGACGTGCGTTTCCTGTAAAGGCATCTGGAGCCTAACGAGCGCTGTGCGTTTGAGAGACAGGAGCTGCTGGAGACTGGTCTCTCTCTCTCTCTCTCTCTCTCTCTCTCTCTCTCTCTCTCTCTCTCTCTCTCTCTCTCTCTCCCTCTCTCCCTCTCTCTCTCTCTCTCTCTCTCTCTCCCTCTCTCTCTCTCCTCATCCAATAGGATCATAACGAGCCGTGTGAAAGCCGTGGGTTCCTATACGCCTCACGGACAAGGCAGAGCCGAGGGCCACACACCGCGCGTCACGCCATCGTGAGGGTCACGGAGGAGCGTAAATCTCTGAAGGTCACGACTGATCCTGCGGATGTCTCCCATCAATCACCACGGTGGACCCGGTCCAAGGAGCCCACGTCACACCAGACATGACTGTCATTCACAATTTGTAGCTGTTAACATCTAAACACGGTAATGAGACGCCATGAAAAGGGTTTAAAAGTAGTAACTAGTGTCTATTAATGATTAATGACAGGCCTCTAATCTATTAATAATATTATCACTGCAAGATAATTGAGGAGGCTTGATTCATGATATGCATGCTGATCCCTTCTGTCACTTTTTTTTTTAGTCTTATTAAACTATATAACATGTAAAATGTGAAAGCAATGCAGCTTACCCCATAATATAAGATCTGTTCAGGGCTAAGCATCAACAAATACAAACATAATCCTATTGACTTTACATGATGCTGCCTAGCCACAGCGTTTGCTTGTAAGCTGCAATATTAATCATCGTTAAACCTTCACTAAGTACCCGCTGGTGAATTGCTTTTGGATGATACAGGTATATTTCATTAGAAAATGTTAACTCAGGTCATGAAGTGACTGCTTGAAACGTTTCCTGCTCTGTAGCTATCTAAATAATTCGGTTTCAGAAGCCACGATGAGATACTTCAGATGTTGTATCTTATGTTTCATGGAGGCAGCAGGCGTTCATTTGTCCTGTGGTTGTTCCACACTTGGTGTTGATTCATTTTGGTTGGTAAAAAAAGTTTTCAAAATGTTGTTATCCATTGATAGACATTATAGTTTACATCAGCGCACCAAATCTTCATTTCTAAATGTGTGATACCTTCAAAGCAACTGGAGGGGCCTGATGATGATGATGATGATGAGATCAGGCTTCCCGCTACAGGGGGAAGAACTGCCAGCCCAAAAATTGTTCTCACCATTCGTTTAAAGCCAGCCATTGAAGCTTTCTTAAATTAATCATTAACTATTGATGAGGCCGTTCATCGAGATTGTTTTAAAAAAAAAAGCTATAAATGAGGAGTCAGCAAGGAGCAGCAAAATTAAAACCTGTATTTTGTTCTTTACTTTTAAGGATTTTTGATTGACACAAACCCAAAGTGACATGATGAAAACATTCACAGAAGCGTCATACATTCCTGAGGTGACATAAACAGAACATTTTTCACAATAATGCGAGATCAAGCGTATTTAACCTAGAGTAGTTTATTCTGTTATCCTCGAGTTAATCCTGGTTCTGTTTTGATGCTGTGTTCACACTACTGTAACTGAGTGTAAAAACACAGAACCAGTTTCAGTGGCTTCGAGTCATTAACTGTTACTTTATGCAGACAAATCCAACAAATTTTAGTGCAGTGCCGCCCCCTATTGACTGCATATATTACACGGGATCATTTTTGTGGACGTTCCATTAGAGGAGACAGTTGCGGAGCACGGTTTCGAACAACTAATTTGTTTCTGGTCGATGAGGCCGCCGCCTCTCTTTATCATTCACTGAGGAACAGACCTGGGAGAGTTTTGTCTTCCCAATTAGGCGATGAAGTTTAAATCCTGGTTCAGTTCTTTGGAGCAGCTCAGACTTTGAAGAGGCGGTCACTGCTTCACCTCACAGATGCAGCCGGCTGCGGATAAACCTCAGAATGCTCTCAGGGCTAGAGGTTGAACAACATCCAGACTTGGTATTCAAAGCTGCGAGGACTGTCTGGTCTGGAACACTGGACCAGAGCAGAGCAGCCCACGAGAAGGGATGTGAACACCTCAAAGGTCATGTATGATCAAAAAACCATGATGTGTGAAAACATTGCACCATGGCTTACAGGGACTTTGGGATGTGAAGTTTGCCAAGCAAATAAAACAGAACGTGTTCCGTCCCATGACACTGGCACTTTGGCTCGGCAGGCTGTGCTGCAGAAATAGTCTGAATTTCTATATTTGTCTAAATACTGAAGAAACGTGTGAATTTAACAAGGCTTTTAATAGTTCTTTTCAAAATGATGCACACACAATGAACAAAAAACATGTCGATCAAAAGCATCAGATTAAACAAATTACCATTTTTACAGCATTTTGAATGAATCAGCCATTGTTACACACAAAGACAAAACTCAGAATACACAGCCACCTCTGTTGTAATCTTTACAAAGCATTAGCAAAAGTGCATACATCCTGTAGCGCCGATAAAAAGGGCTTCAGTGTAATGACTCAGAAAAAGATGAATCCGATTAATCCAGAGTCTGCAGGTTAAACTAGGATATTGGATGCTGTACCCGTCTGTCTGATGGGACACAGTGCTACACCGTCACACACCATGACATTGTAAGTCTGGAGATATCTCACCTGAGCCTTCATCTCAGATGGCCGTGATTCTCCGAAAAACTACGAGGACACAGAGGGAGCAAAGTGGCGGAGAGCCCAGGCGGCAGGACGAAAGAGACACTCGACACCAGAGGCTCTCCTCCACATGTAAACTAACAAAACTACAAACGCAAAATGGAAAACATGGAATGACAAAAGGACAACAGGCAGCAGGAAACTGCTGCTGGTCTAAAAAAAATGTCCATGATATTAATATGCTAATTAAAAGAAACACAGCAACAGGTTCCAAACACACATCAAACAACTCTCTTTCAGGGACAGCGGAGGTTCTGACGACAATGTGGAACACAGACGGTAAAGGAAACGACAAAATGACAAAGAGACAACAATCATCTAAGTTTTTTATGCATCACTTGTGAGGCTCAAAGAGCCACTTTCACTCCACACACTCTGAAGAAGAGTCAAAGCTTTTCTTTTTCTGCTGCCTTTTGATTGAAAGTACCTTAAATAAATATGCGGGTGGTGACAACTTTCCTGCTGATTGCAGTCACTAAAAATAGACTCTAATTTGCAGAAACAGGGTGAGATAATGATTAATGAGCCTCATGCAGAGGAAACAGTCAAGGGAATAGACAGCACACAGCCGTCCATCTCAAAAAGAAAAGAAGTAATCACAGAACACCCCCACCCCCCACCCCCCACAGGGACGACTACACGTCCGGTGGCAGAGTTCAGTTCACACTGCATGTCGCATGAAAGCAAACATACAAAGAGGGAAATGGAATTGAACCAGACATGTCGGCAGTCTGAGGAGTGGGAGAACAAATTAGAGATTTTAGGGGGGGGGGGGGGGTTAAACTGGGACACAAATCATCATTAACCATCCTAATTAAACAGCTGAATGAGATGTAGAGAGCACCCTCCTGGAAATGGGTCATGGGGTTGCGGGTTGGTTCTTAGGTCAGGCGAGGGACAGCAGGAGTCCATGGGGGCCGTGGTTGCGCCAATAACGGAGCTTTTTAGTTCTTCAGTATGGCCTCGTAGCTCTGGAACACACACTGGGAAACCTCCGGAGCTCGGCACTTTAGAGAGACCTGCAGGAGAGGAGAGTGGAGCAGAGATGAATAGGACTGACTCACAGGCTTTCCTCTTTTAAGGCAGGAGGTAACGACCACATCGATACAGGACTGGATTCACTAATGCCCACTGTGGGACAGGGAGCACCACAGCGAGAGCATTGTTACTGTAGGCCCCATGTGGAGACACAGTGGGGGGGCTGACATTCAAATAATTTAGTAAAAATCAGGTAAATGTGAAGGAGAATTAAGTTTACTATGCAGCCACAACTGGATGTTCTATTGAGACATGAATGGAAAAACAAGCAAAGGAAAATCAAACAAGACAAACAAGAGTTCCCAAAGATGCATGAATGAGAACTTTTAGCATTTACAATCTCCCTGAGGCAAGCATTCTGACAAAATCGTGTTAATATTCCTTCAGTTTCATGAACTTATGGGTACACATGAACACAATTTTCTTTTCAGGAGACAAAATGAGATAAATTCGCAAACCTGTCTGAAGACATGGAGGAAATTGTCAAACAAGATAATCAGAAAGAGCAAAGTGACGAAATCTGTGACTTCATGTCTGGGGTGACCCTCGATGCTCCCAATAACTGGGGCATAAAAACAAGAAGCTAAATTCAGTCTCAGGAAGAGACAGAAACATCAACACTCTAGAGAAAATAGATGCAGCTTCTCCACTCTTTGATGTTACACTCAGTTGGGATTTTTGGGTTTCACACAGCTCAATAACACCAGTGGGGTTTCCCCCCCCCCCCCCACATGAACGATCACACTGCAGATGTTACTTCCTTGGTTCCTGAAAACACACTCCTTACAGGAAACACAGGGCAGCTGGAGATCTGGAGGGATTTTACCAGATCAAATATTCTCATGATTGAAAATGACCTGGGGGAGTGTTTCTGAATATTTTCAAATTCATTGCTACACAATCACACAAAACAAGCAAACAAAAAAAACAGCTGTGCATTCTGCTGACAAATTCTGCTGACAAATGTCTCTGATGTGAGGGAAAGCAAAGCAAGCATTTTTCTTGTCCTGACAGAAACACACAAGCTCTGTGGTCGTCTCCATCAGCTCTGCCTCAAACTCGCTGTTGGCCTTTCATCACTGTCATTTTGTGGAATCACATTTGTTCCGCTAGAAAATGGTCTGTGTGTGTATGTGTGTGTTGCAGTGTGTTTGATGAAGAAAGCAACTGCAGACCCTCTGCGAACAGGTCTGCTGTAACACACACACACACACACACACACACACACACACACACACACACCAACAAGGCTCCTTCCACAATACCTTCAGTCAGGTTTGTTTTTAAATCTTAAAAGGTTTCTTTCCCTATAAATCTGAAAATGGGATGAAATGAATATGCATGAACGTACAGGGTTCAACTTTAAAGTTCAAACATGCTTGCAAACGCTTGTGTCTCTTCTGAACAGATGTTAAGATCAAACAAAGGTGATGCATGTAGCGTTGGAAGCTGAGGAGCTGCAGCAGAGGAGAGCTGGAACACTGGCCTGAGCTGCCTCTGCGCGCTCAGGACTGTTTACTAATGCATGCTGCTGCTGCTGGCAACATTTAGGCAGCCGCTCTCCTGTCAGCATGGGGTGTGAGATGTGAGGAAATGCAGATGAGCTCGCCACCGTGTTATTAAGAGAGCTAGAGACCGAAGCTTAAGGCTTACTTTTGGAATATCTGTATTATATTAAAGAAGCACAAGGAAAAAACCCCACAAAAAAGCATCAGGGGGGCTTCAGCAATGATGAAGGAGGGTGTAATCACAGTGTGGGTAAGGTTAAACAGAGATGGTTCTCATTTTATTAATTGTATTATCTTGTGGATGAAGTGTCATGGCATTAACGGTTGCTTGGGGAAAAAAAAAACAGTGTGGTGACAAATACACGACTTCTCTCTGTGGAAGATTCGTCCGCTCAACCACTTTAAGTAACTGGAGCCACTGAGAAGTGGAGTGCAGGTATCTGATGCAGAGATTCAGTCACACAACAGGGCAGAGCAAAGATGATGACTCACAAGCTGAATGTACTGCAACTAGAGGTCAATGGATTGTGGACTTTCAAAAGATCGATAACACCAGTTTGAAATACACAAAAATATTCCGGTCTTTCACTGAGCAGAGGCGAAATCTTGCTACGGTAATCGCAGTTACTGTTGCAGGAAAAGTTATTTCAGATGTTCTTGTTGATTGCATGAGTGAAAAAAAGACAGATTTTTTAGAAATTAAATAAAATGCTTAAATTTCACAAAAAGTTCCAAAGGTCACTTTGCATATATGACTGACAGAATGAGCTGAAGTTCAATTTGTAACCGTGGAAACAAGAAAAACAAACGATATAAGTTCCTGCTCACAGACGCTGCTTTACGATATAACTGACATGTGTGAAAATGTACAAATAAACAAGTGAATAATAAACAAACAACGGTAACTGACAGCGACAAAAGCAGAGAGCTGATTAATCCGTTGTGTCACCCTCCCTCTGCTGAATAAAAACAAGAACATTTGTGTCCAAAGACCGCAGATGTCCCCCTCACTGGGAAACAGTTTGCTGTTGTGGGCTAGAGTTGTTTATCATGTCAGAACTGTGTTTTGTTCCACATCAATCAATTTTACCTTAAAACGTGCAGAATAAAGACGGGCAACACATTTAGGATCATCTGTTTTTGTACATATATGTATGAACATAGGCAATAAATCATGAAACTTCATATGGGTGAAATAACTGGACAGGGACGTCTGGTTAATCCAGACTGTGATGCCTGACAAATAAAAGTTATTATCAAAATATGAGAAAATACTTGAAGAAATCCAATAATAGGACAGAGCAGGCACTCCAGCCTCAGATTCTGACATATTTAAGGCATATATACCACGATATAATGATTTTATTCTGAGATCTGGGACAAAACACGCTCCCTAGAGGGACAACAGACATGTTTGTGTGCGTGTTGATGCGCTTTGGTGTCCGTTTCAGTTAAAAACTCACTTCAACCAAAAGAACCACCAACTCCTGAGGTGTGGAGAGAAAATCAGCCGACGTCGCTGGCCACATAGTTGCCATGGGGACAGGAGGTGGCAGATGAGAACACAAGAATCTAATCAAACAGATAAGCAGTGGCCCAATCCTCCCCCGGGAAACTATGAAAAATAAATGCATGAAGCCGAACACACCACATTCTAGATTTCATCATTTTCTACAGTAAATATTTCATAATAATGGCAAAGTGACAGGTGTTTTACTCAGTGAGGACAGAAGCACGTATGCTTTAGTTGCACAACCACAAGTTTACTGTGTTGGTTGAACCTCAGACCTTCAGCTTCAGTCCCAGCTGGTGTCTAGTTAGCAAATAAGAGCAGGGAGTTTATCGTCATCAGGGTCACTACATTCCTCCAAACTGAACTAAATATAGACCGTAAATATTAGCCAGGTGGTCGAATAAACAGCTTCAAACGAATGCTGACGTGGTCCGCCATCAGGCGGAAGTGTTTTAAATAGGAACCTTAAAAGTTCGGGGTTATGTTTCCAACTTTTTTCTGAAGCAGATTAAGTAAGAATACTATAAGGTTTTTCAAAATTATCAAGATTTCAGGAACTTATTAAATAAATAAATCCAATGCAGTTTTCAGATACCATGAAAACAGCTTCAAACTTCATAGTCACAAGTGCTTCATTCATTCATTCATTCATTCAAGTCAGACAACGTGAGTCTGTGGAATACAAAAGCAGCACAGAGCTCTTCAGGTATTACAATGTAAGACAGTAAATGTGAAAGTAGTAATGAATGATAATTATTTTAATATTCAAAAGAGCAATAACATAATAAAAATGAGTAGCAGCAAGGCCGTACTTCTTCAGGTCTAAAAATAGCTGCAGACAAAAGATTTCAGAATGACTGGCTTTCATGTGATGCGCTAAGAGGGACCAGCAGCTCAGTGAGGCGAGCATGACATGGCAAAGCATGGTCAGCTTTGAAGTCTAGTCTTCTCTTCACTTAAAAATTTATGATCCATCTGCAGAAAGTAGAGCTAGTCCCGCCGTGGAACAATCTGAGCTTTAAAATTAACATGAAGGGAAAATGACAAATGAAGGGAAACTCCTCCTGAATTAATAACACTGACTACACTGCAAATGGATACAATGGGGGGGGGAAAGAGAGTGACAGACTGAATGGTCTGCTTATTAATGCAGGGATGACAACAGAGAGGAAAAAGATTTTCAGTATGAGGACATCAAGAAATGTAATTTATGCCTGAAACAGGCTACTCAAAAAAAGAAAGAGAAATTCTGCGGAAAAATAATAACAATATTATTATTATTATTTATTATTATTATTAATAGAAAGTACAAGCTAAGCAAGTAAAACTTCCCTTCTCAGCAGTTATCTTAATCTGCATGTTGTTTTAACAAGCAATCACAACAGAAAAAAGCTCACTTCTATTTAATTATTTGCTAAAAAATTGGTCAACAATTACTAACCAATATTTATAATTTAAGTCTATTGAATTAGTCCTTTTGACGGGGTGATCTAAACAACCCTAAAATTATTTTTCTTGTTGAATGGAACATTCTTGGAAATGTTCCATATCGAGGGACTCTCTGCCCTCAACAGGGGTGAAAGGAATAACCTCTGTTTCACCGGATTCAAAATGATCTACGTCATTTCTGAAGTTGGAACTGTTGGTGTGGACGGCAGGGCACAGAGGCCCGTTGAAATAAATGATTAGTTTTGCAAGCAGAAACAGCTGCTCTGTAGTTGTGTGTTCAGTCAAAGTGACACAACATCTTGCACAGCCTACACGGAGCCCTGACGGTAACGGCTGCCTGTCTGATGAATGGCTTTCTCTTCTTTATGCTAATTGTCACCTTATTTTGTAATCAGCTCCATCTGAAATTGTTTTTGGGTTTTTTTGTTTCATTTGTATTCTCTCAAATTCTAGCATTGTTTCACTGAGTAAAAACCACACTTGTTTGTGATAAATCAAGATGGCTGAGCTCAAAACTACAACAGCTTTACTTAGAAAAAATAAGTTTCATTTGTAGTTTCCATGCTAGCCTGACAGAGGGGGTGAGTGTGACACTGTTTGGCTGGGTGACTGACCAATGGCAGCACAGTCAAAATCACTAACACTTCCTCCTTTGTTTGGTCACCTGTGCCATTTCATATCAGGAAGCAGGAACTGCTTAGTTCATTAATCAGATATTGGCCTCTACCCTTATCACTAAATTTATCCTGGGATTGACACATTACACACCAAAAAAAACAAAAACAACACCCCATAAACGATGTAAAAGGTAAACAAATTCCAAAATCCAATTTGCCGGACTAGTTATGAAGAATTTCTGAGCCAAACACAATCCATCAGGAAAAAAACCAGTGGCACGCCGACAAAGCATCAGTATGCAACAACACATGGGGCTAAAAAACATATCCGTGTGCTCCGTCACACTCCAATCGACCACCCTCCCACCCTCAGCGTTCTCGCCACTCAGAGCACATCAGTCATTGTGTGACGCGCAGTGACGACAGCGAGCACACACAGTGACTTAATTACACGTCTTTAAACTTTCCTACACCGTAGTGTATACTGGAATAAACATTTGTTATTTGGTACTAACTTCACCTCATTCATGATTAATGCGGGGAAAGAAAATCAGAGCTGAATAACAACAACCAATAGCAACTATAAAGGGAAAAAAATGTCATAATGAAATGATAAATACTTAAAAACTACAAATATGTTCTGATAAAGATTACGCTATGCCGTTTCCTTTTCTGGACGACAACTCCTGTACTCACCATGTACATTAGGTTTCCTGTCTGCACCCTCAGCTCAGCCAGCACCCAGATGCCGTTAGTGAGTTTCATCGACTGGTACAGCATGTCTTGACCATCCACCGTACGCTTGGCTATGGTGAAGATATTGCTACCCTGCAATTTGTTGGATGCTGTATCTGTTTAAAAAACACAAAAGAGAAGACAATACAGTTGTGGGTTTAGCTGTTGAAATTATACAGCATTAATGATGTGAACAAGCTGTTAATCATTTTACTTCAACCATAAAAAAAAAGAGAATAAAAGATTTCTTTGTCCCTTATCAGCACAGATAGTCACTTATATAGAATAATCTTTTCTCTATGGTCTGGCTCACTGCTGCACCCCAGAAGGCTGTGAAACCCTCTTTTTGTTCATGAAGAATAATTTAATCTGTGGGGGGAAATCTCCATTAAATTGTCATTAGGAATTCTTCTCCAGTTCAGCTGCTCTTACGCCTGCGTGAAAATAAATTCTCTGGCGTAAATAGGGACTGTAGCTGATGAGTTCTCATCAAATACAATTTGCTTCATTAGCGCGAATTCAAATTTAAGATAGTCACTAGTTTCACTCGGGCAATTTCACAGATAGAGAAGCTGCAGGATGCAGATGAACATGTGGAGTTCTTCAGGTGCTCTTAATCCCTCATTACCTGAGCTGAGATGACAGTCTTTGATCTGAAACTGGGACTCATTGTCGTTAGGAATGTCTTTCCATGTGGCGAGGAATACTTGTCGCTCTGTTGATAAGGAGACACAATCACTGCATGAGCACAAATGCAAAAATATGACAATTTAAATTGATTTTTTTTAGGGAGAAAATTACATTATTCCACAGTGGGGGCAAAAATGTCTGAGTCGTGAGTGAATAGTTTAACTGCAGACTAGATACAAGGCTTCCTGCTGAGGCTCAGGCACACTAGTTTACAGCCACTGGCAGCAGTCCTGCTGCTCGCCCCATCAGGAAGCTCCACAGGGAGAAACACTCACACCTCTTCACATAATACACAAACAGCATCACAGCATCTGTGTCAAACTTGATCCTCCCTTAAAGTCTGATGTCATGAGCTTGGTGACGTCCGCAAGCATTTGAATGAAGAGATTGAGCCAAGAGACACTCACCCATCTTGCCGTCCTCTAAGAAGAGCATACTGATGGGGTACTGGCAGCTGAAGTAGAACACGTCAATGTTGTTCTTCACAGCCACCTGAGAGAGTGATTACACCCACAGAAGGGGGTAGAGGGAGCGACATGAGGAAAAACAAGGAGCAATAGATGGGCAATTAGTTTTTAAGTACCTTTCAAGGATACGCATAGCTTAATCCCAGAAACACACACACACACACACACACACACACACACACACATGGGTATTGCATTTCCATACAGTCATCCATGACTAAACAAGTAACATACGTGAAAAAAATAACTACTCCTTCAAAAGAGCATTAATTCATTCAGATATAACATCACAACGCAAGTATACGTAGAGATGCGTAACGCAGACTGAAACAAACTCCTTCAGGGACCGACAAAGTGTAAAATCACACTGGACTCCGTCCACTGGTTTTGGAGGAGGTGGGACCCCCCTACAGTTGAATAATGTACAGCCCTTAAAGAGAAACGGTCTCATTAAGTCAATTACTGTATTAAGATTCAGGGATCCAAACACGCCCCACAGCCTGGATGTACAAACAACCAGCTCATTAAACACAGCTACAACCGCTCAGGTTAAGAAAAGCATTTCATCCAGGAGGGAGGATCTCAACAGGAAAATTATTTTGTTGTCTCTGTATTGCCGAGGTGACAACAATGTGGATGTAAAAACCAAAGGGACATAAACCAACTACAGTGGTATTAAAGTCTAGCTGAACACAAGGAGGTTTCAGATGTTTAATTACGTACTAACTGCCTCCTGCGCCGGCTTACAGGGGCAACGCCAAACATCACCTTAATGAGTTACATCAACACATACCAATGCTCCACACAGTTGAGCAGAATTACATGATTAATTCTCTACGCGTGGTAATGAATCACCCAACCTTGCGTGCACTAACTGATCACTGACACCACAATCCAGATGATATTCTTTGCACGGCAGCTGGTGGTTTTGGTTTGTCAAGTAACTCTGATTCGTGCCTTCCAAATAAATCTTTTGAGGGATCTTCTAAACTATCCCTGGAAAATGTTTTACAAGGTAATGGTACTTATTTCATTATGACATTGTTTAACAGCTTCTATTATAATGACAACAGCATGTTCCACACGGTCTCCTGAGATAGGTACCTTCTAAAAAAAATTTAAAAAAAATAAAAAATCAGCCACTCTTTCAAAACGTGTAACAATAAACAGAAGATTTGTGAAAGGACACAGACGCCCACCCCTGCTGGCAAAACTCAATTTGTGTTGATGCGGATAGAGCATGACCTGAATTCTAGGGGTATGTGATGTATGTGACATCAAAGCTAAAATATGCCTAGAATGTGTGAAATTTCAATTAATTCTGTCAAATACTATTTGAGGAGATGCAAACTGATCACATCCTATTAAGAAGAAAAAAAACCCTTTTGGTGGGTTATAAATATAAAAGATACACAAATAAACCTGAAAAGAAAAAACAAACACCAAGCAGCATGTCTGTGCTTCAAAAAGGAATCAATTTAGTGGTTTAACTTCCTCAGACAGTACTTTTTACAGTGTGTGAGCCCAATGGAACAAGACAATGAAACACAGCGGGTGATATTGATCGCTGACAGTGATGAGAGGACAGTGAGTTCGGACAGAGGATAACACGAGAAGGACTAGTGAATAATTTGTCAGGATGTCTAACTTCTGGGTGCAATGCAAGACTGCCACTATAACCCCAAGTTCAAGCACAAACATCCCAGAGCTTGAAGTGAACATCTGTTGACTGAATGAAAACCAATCCAAGCCACTAAAACTTTAAATCTGCTAAGGCAGGACAACAAAGTACAAATAAATGAATAAATAAAAATTCTACTAATCATTAGTTAAAAGAGTTTCCAAAATAATCAGGAGGGACATTGTCCCCCATCAAGTTAAAAACACTATCATGTCAGAATGCATGAAAGCTGGCCCAGAGGCAGCAGAGTTTAAAGCTTAGCAGGGCGACAAAGGCTAGAGGAAACACTAGAGGAAACAAAGGAACCATGTGTGGGGGGCCACTAATAACACCTCCACCTCCATCATCCCCTCTAACCTTCTGTTTTCAGCTGCACAAAGCACCTTTCCACCATTCTGCCCAGTTAAAAGAACAACTCTGATCAAAGTCCAGCTAGCCCCCGCTGTTCTTTTATTTACAACTTATCTCAGACGTTCTGAAGGTCGTTTCAAGTTTTCATTCTTTTTTTATTCACAAGATCGAGAAGGGATGCTTCACGAATCACTTATACGTGGTCCTATTTTTAACACTCAATCAAAGGGCTCTCTGAGGTTTCACTTGTTTAATTTGGGATATAAAGACAAAAATTTGAGTTGACATCTGCCAGTGCTGCTACCATTACAATGCACCCCTGAGCCTATCCCATCAATGTCTGATTCCTTCAAGCCAGTAGGAAACCATTTGTTTTAAACTTTTAAAATACGCAAATGATGACGACTACGATCAGCTGTAACTGCAAGTTAATTTCAAGAAAACAAGCTAGTGGACTTCCCTACATTTATTCATGCAGCAAAGGTTTTGAAGAAAGAAAAAGGTAGAATGGAAGAAAAAAAACATTAGAGATTGTTACACTGTCACATTAATGAAATGTTGAATGTATGGAACAATTGAATTGTGGTAAAATGTGCAATAAAGGTATGATGTAATACATATATTCTTGCTAGGTATGTCAGATGGCACTAAAAGGATAAAGATTCCATTGTAATTATCAATGATGAACTAATGGCTGAGGAAATAGTCGCACCTGACAGGGAGGCGTGAACCAGAGGCCATATAACAGAGACTCCCAGGTGAGACGAGGAGGGAGGAAGAAGGAGGTGGTCCAGTACCCGAGGAGAGGAACCGGTGTCGACGGTAAAATAACTGGATTCCAAGACTAAAATTGGTCCTTACAGCGGGAGACGGAGGAAACGGTACCGTCAGAGCAGTCAGCACGGTGGATGTTGGAATACTACCAGGCAGCGGGCGCCTCTCCCTCTCCGGTGAGACCGAACCTTTGTTTTTTGTTTGTTTTTTATAGTGACTTTTGTGTTCCCGGCTGGGACAGGGGTTTTTCAGTTTTCCATTTTTGAGGATTATAAGTTTTTTTGGATATTCGTTTCCCCTCATCTAACTGAACAATCCAGTGACGAGATCCTCACTCGCGTCTGAGTGTGGCTGTTGGTGCGCGCAGCGTTGGATGGTAAAGTGGTTTTGAAAGATTAACTTTGGGGGGGTTGTAACTTTGTTCTGGGAAAAAGGAGTGTTGTTTATTAAGTTTTTTTTGTTTTTTTTGTTCTTATGTTCACAAATACACTGCGTCTAGAGCATGTAATGCAGGTGGTGTTTGTTTGGTATTAATTCTTACACATCCTTTTTTTAAGAATTTGCTTTCATCCCACTAAAGAACCCCCTTATGCGTGTTAACGACGACACATTCAGGATTGAGTTGTTACAAGAGGACTTATGACAGTCATTCAAAGCAGAAGTTAGTGACATTCAGAGGAAAGGTGTATTGCGACGTTTACCTGCAGGTTACTAAGAGGATCCATCTTCATGACGGGTCCCACAGTGCTGAGAGGGAGGGCCACCTCGATGCTCTGGTTTGGGGTGAAAGGCGCGAGGACCTGAAGAGGACCAGCTGGAGCGAGACCAAAGCTACAAAGGAACATAGAAGGATGTTCACATAATGTAAATGTGTACAGAAATTGTCACATTCTTTAAGAGTTCATTTTACCTGTTTCTATTAAACTGTATGGCAAAGTCAGCCATGACACTCATGGCTTTATTGGTGAGGGTCATCTCCATTTGGATGACCCCAGCACGGCGGGCAAATGTGCCGGATATTTCTAGACCTTTAGCCTTGGTGGCAGGAAGCCAAATCTGATAAGAGACAAGATCAGTTCTTTCATTACAACTCCTGCCCCCAATGCTTCATCATTTCTCATCCCGTTTTATTAACACTCACAGTTTTAGGCGGGCTGTAGGCACCAAGGGGCATACCAACTCCTCCTCCAAGGTCAAACAGATCATCCAGACCGCCGCCAACGGGGGCACTAAAAGAGGCTGGCACTGCTGCTGCCGCCGGTGGTGCACCAAAAGCCGCACCGATCTGTGGGTCAAAGAGCAGAACATTAGATTAACAGGGAAGAAATCAAAGCCCAGCAGAAACTCAAAAAGACAAAATTACTTACAGCAGGACTTCCTCCAAGGTCTCCACCCAGCTGGGATTTGGGGAGACAGAAAAATCAATTTATTAATGGTACATCATTGAACTGCATGATGGAAGGTTTGAAGAGGATGGATGGAGAGGCTTTCAATGAATAATAAACATTATAATAAAGAAGCACCAGTACAAGAGGGGGTCTCTTATGTAACTGACATTTCACTGTCCACACAAGTGTGACTGAATAGCATTCAAATCCAGTTGGCTTTGTTTAAAATTTACTCATTAAATGTGGCCAATGTGGTGACAAAAGGTTTGGGAAAAGTTAAAAGACTGTTTAACAAACAAACAAATGATTCAATATTTAATAAAATCTCATCTAAACGGAAGGGAAGGAATATATAATGACAAAAAAAGGAAAGGGACTGCTTGGAGGAACTATCCTGAGGACACAGAGGTGCAACACAGGAAAAACAATGGGGTTCTGGGCTGTGGCTGGCCTTTATTGCCCAGTGTGGCCCCCTGCACCAACCTCAGTGGGGCTGTAATCTGGGGGTGATGGGGACTGATGAGAGAGATGAGGCGACAGAGGGGTATCCGTCCGCAGTGGAATGGGTGGCTGATTGAAACATGAAACATCCCACACCCATGAATAAGACAAGAGATGGACTCAAGGATTTATCATCATGTTGCCTGTAGCCGTCATGTTAATGAAATGACAAGTGATCAATGAAAAAAATATTGATGAATGGGAACTAATGTACAACAGTACTGATTAAATGTTTCCTCCAACAAAATCTGACATGATTTAGAAATGTTTTGGCCTCTCTTTCAGTGTTGTTACCGGCTCAGACTCATCTCCCATCTGCAGGTGCCGCATTTGAACAAAGAAAGGAAAACATACAAGAGTCAAAAGGAAAAAAGGAAAAACACCAAAGGGCAAAAAAATTTACAAAATACAAAGCTGAATTTGGATGGTCAAAAAACAGCCTTTTAGAGATAGACACACAAATCTAGTGGGGAGAAAATTTACCAGGCTGTCCAGTCCTCCTCCAAGGAGGTCCACGGCACCCATCTGCATCCCGGAGGAGGGTGCAGGTATGGTTGTTGTAGGAGGTGTCAGGTCCAGATTAAGCAGGTCTCCCAGGAGGTCTCCCTGGGAAGGGATGACGGCAGGGGGGGCTTCAGAAACACCAGCTGCAGAGGTTGTGTCTGGGCTGTCAACGCTTTCCCCACTAGAAGAAGCAAAAAATAATTTATTATTATTTTATGGCATTTGTTAAATAATGTTACAAAGGTATTCCTGGTGTTTGTTTTTTTTACACACACCACTGAAAAAATAATGCTGTTTCAAAGGTCGAGAGGAACTAAAATAAGCAGCAGCACAGTTTGACTGTGACGGAAACTGTGTCCGTCAGCAGACTTGAAGGGAAACATAGCAACACTGCAAAGAAGCTGGGCTTCCTTTGCCAGCAGTCTAAAAAAAAGAAGGATGAAGCGCATGACTTACGATCCACCACTGCCAGGAAGTCTCTTGTGCTGAACACCGCGGCTGCCCTCAACAAAGGCACTGGGAGGCTTGTGGTACACAGAGGCCAGAGTACCTATGTGACAGATGAGCTCCTCCAGTAGTGTCGGCTCAATCAGATCAGTCTCCTCAGAGATCAGCGGCTTCTCAGCCAGAACGACTTCCTTTGCAGCCACGGGGTCTGTAGAGAGAAGACGCCAGTAGATGTAGCCGCGGTCCCTGAGGTCTGGGTTATCAGAGTCCTGCACACACAGATGGAGGCGTCAGGGAGGAAAAAATATTACTTATGGCACTCGTACAATAAATAGAGCAATACTTTCTGTCTTGGAGAGATATGAGAGTGAACTGTAATTTCAATACATCTTGGTAGGGTTTAGCTAATGTGTCAGATAATCTGACACTATGCATCTTTACTACCATAGGCAAAGCTAGGAGGGACAAAATGTGTGTGCAAACAGTTACGAGTTTATTACTGTTGAAAATGAACTGATCTCTTGTAGGTGGCAGCGGTGCTGTTCTTGGATGAGAGATCAGTATATACAGTATTTCATTAAAAGAATACAGAAGAAGAAAGAAGAAAGTCTATTCTCATTTTTTTCAGTGTTGTACATCATCATAATATCCTGTGTGTCTTGAAAGATCGGTCAAAATGCTCTAAAACAGCTGGCAGCGAATAGGTTAACTTATGTGAAGTAAAGCAAAAGAAACTTGAGGAAAACCAAGGCCAAGTCCTGCAGTGGGAGAGGAAAGTATCAGTGATGATTAGCAAATATCTGAAGACCAAGATAATAGCAGAAACAGGCTGCATGTGTTAAACTTTGTCGGATCTTTTTCCTCACCTGCGTGGCCAGGCTTAACACCTGCTGCACGAGCTCTTGCGTCTCAGTCGGCTTTTTCAGGAACAACTTGACAATTGCCGTCAGAAGCTGCAACTGCACCTACAGGACACAATCGATTCACAAAGAACGCTTTAAAACTGCATACAAACTCTAAGATACATAAACTTCATCTATGATACTTCGAGTGTGAAATGTCACTTCCAGTTTCAACGCATGGCAGCTGCCACTCACAAAACATTGTGTCAAACAGAAACAGAAAACAACCACAAAAACATCTAAACAAACCTGAGTACTTTCGTCATGGAAACCCTCCAAAAAGCTCTCCAGCAGCTCGTCAGCATTGTCGATGCGCTCAGCGTATTCTCCCACAATCCAGATCATGGCTGCACGTGCCTCTGGCTCATCCAGGGAGTCCAGGTTTTCACAGAGAGTGGCAATCACACTCTCATATCTGAGGAGTCACAGAAAACAGAATTATAGAGTATGTGATCCAACACTGCAAACACATCATGAGACTTGTAAACCATAACAGACTTGGGAGTGAATCCATATGATTAACTTGAAATGGAATTACTCTACTTCTGATGAAAAATAATATCTATCCATGTAGCTATTTATCTATCTGTATATCACTGTCTCTCTTCTGAGTTTTTCATTACTTTAGTCTTCAACAAAAGGCTAAAACCATCAGTATGAGACCTGCACAATAAAAATGGAAAAATATGACTATATTCATGCACCACCGTGGTGAAATACCAGCCTAATAGACGCATGATGCCTGTAGTTCTTATTCTTTAGATAAGGCAGAATTATATAAAATGACTCATGATGACTAATTAATAAAAAAGGCAGAAAACGTTGGAGTGTGTGGTGACTAATAAATGTAAGCTGAAAGTTTTTCAAAGCTGCTACCTTGGAGACTTTCAACTCTATCATTATGTGTGTAAAAATTTCCCTCTTGGCACATGAACCCACTTTTTCGAGCTGAATTCACCAAATATTTCATTCTACCAAAAGTGTTTGTGCAATTAGCTTTTTGTCATGTAAAAGAAGAACTAATCTGATACAAGCCTGATTGTGTTCCATAGTTTGTGGAAACAAATACTACAGCACCATACCTCAAAAAATATTTGTATAAATAGCCAATGAAAAAAAAAAAAGAATAAATAGCCTCGCTTATATTCAAGTGAAAACTCACTTGTTGGGGTACTTGCGAAAGATGTCCTTGATGACCACAATGGCCTCCTGCACCACATAGTTGACCTTGGTTTGAATGAGATCTAGCAATGTGCTGACACAACGCTCTGCGGATTGCTAGGGAACAAAAAGTAAAAGAAAATAAATAAATCAGTCATAATTGGCCTACAGATTCAAAACAGTACAAACATTAGCATGAAAAAGAGTGACACTGAACTAGTTTCATTTCTGAAATAATCAATTCAATCGCTTTGAAAATTACTGGTTCTGCAACGTTCCGTTTTATTTTGTGATATGTAAATTTTTAGGATTTAGACAAGGTCTTTTATATTTAATTTGAAGCCTAGACCAAAGGGAATACTGAACAGCCATAACAGTAAACAGTAAACCTGCATCCATTTCAATTTTTTTTTCTTGAAGTTATGAGAGCAGCACAAATGACTGCTAAACAGCTCCCTCTGTGCGCCTCTGTCTCAAACTTGAGTTTCTCAAGGGGACTATTTTTAAAGAAAAATTATAAGAACTAATTGAGTGTTTTATCAAACATACATAAAACCCCAAAATCAGTTTGTGGAGGACTACAACATGACGGCTGCTCAAAATAAGCTAAAAATTCTACAACACGGATGTTTCATACAAGGGACAACCTCAGAACATAATGATTCTGCATCAATTGTGATTTATCGTATCCTACTACTGTAGGAAATGTAAGGGAACTGTAGGAAACAGTTGCACAGTTTCTTTTCCAAAACAATACATTTAAGTGTCATTTTGACATGTGGAGCTGTTTTCTTTGCAGTAGCTCTGTATTATCTGACTCATGTTTTCTTTTGGATTAATAAATGGCACAAGAATTTGACCGACAAACTGCCTGGTGACAGTATGACCTCATCTCCACCCACCTCAACTTTGATGGCACAACGGCCAATGGCTCTGACCGCTTTCCGGACAAAGTCCACATCAACTTCAGTGGCGTACTCCTTCAGCTCAGCCAGGACCTACAGCGCAAAAAAACCCCCCTGTCATTCAGATCATCATATTAAATGTACATTATCTGTGTTGAAGATGGCTGGTTTTGATGGTTTTATGATCTTTTTAGCCTAACGGTGTTTTGGCTCCTCATGCGTTACCTGGGCGATGTTTGCTTGAGATGCCAGGCGAATCATGATGTCCAGTTTCTCCAGTTTTACATAGATTGGGTCATTATACTTTACAAAGAAAACTTTCATCTCATGTTTAAGGATCTCGGGGCTAAAAAGAAAAATAAATTTCACAACGAGACATGAAATGAATTAGAAATGTGCCATCATACATTAAATATTTCTAGGGCCTCTTATTTCAAAAATATAAAAAACACCAAAAGAGGCTTCTATGGCCATCCCTCCATATTTACCGTCTCTGTACGATAAGGTTGATGTTTCTGAGGGCCACATATTGCAACTCAGGTTCAGCAGAGAGAAGAGTGACCAGAGGAGGGGCAAGCTTCTTCAGCAGGGTGCCATAGTAGTCCAAGTCTTTAGGAAGCATCTCCATAAACTTCATTAAGACCTTAACTGCAGATAGCACGACTGCAGAGTTGGCGTGTGAGAGCCGTGGGGTAACACGCTCACAGATGCTAGGAAACAGAAATGACAGTGACGAAAAAGAGCATTAGACTAGACAGGGATTATTCGTAAAATTTGCTCATTAAAAGCAAAACAATAATCAAGTACTTTCCCTCACCTTTGGGACTCACGGTCATCACGAGGAGTGTAATTGGCCAGGCAGTCGAGAATGAAAATCTGTCCCCATTCTGTACACTCATTCAAAGCTGTCAACAACTTGTTGATGGTCTGAGGATTCAGGTCCAGCAGATTACTGTTTGGGTGAGACTCTGCTATCTCAGACAGAGCTGCCACTGCATTTGCTACAACCTAGAAATAAAAACCAGAGTATAGATAAATGCCAAGAAAAGTATAAGCCAGCAGTTATATTTCGTCGTAAACGAGAGGCTCTGAAGTAACAACTCTGTTGAACAATTCTATGCCAGCTATGGGCTTATCAGTAGAAAGCAAACCAGGCACTTGCATCCAGCTATGTCACCCTGAGAAGGCATCTGGCAGACTCAGAAGCCAGTATCTGTCTTACTGAAGGAGTCGTACCATGGGGTTGGAGTCAGAGATGAGGTCTTTGAGGGTATCGAGGAAGCCTTGGTCTTCCACCAACTGAGCGTTGATATCATGGAGTTTTGCTACACAAACAGCAGCAGTCTTCCTCACGTATGGGTCTTCATCCTTCAGACATTTCCTCAGTGGCTCACAGAGGTACTCTGTGATCTTGTCTACACGGATGCAGCCCATTGTTCTAACAGCGAGGGCCCGGATTAGTGGGTTAGGGTCTTCACAGTCCTGGGTGAATTGTTGAGAGAGTCATTGTTATCATCTTGGTTTATTTCATTTTCACATTAGATTATCTAACATTTCCCGACATTCAGTTTTTGTCAAATGTTAAATAATTTACTGAAGTGCTTTTGCAGTTGGATAACAGGGAAAGAAAAATCTTCAAAGGCACTGATGACTGTATTTGACCTACACTGATACCTGGAGGGTTAGTAGTTATCTCAGTCAGAGATTCAAAAGAGAAATCATGTAATTCTAACGGCGTCCGTGAGTAAGTTCAATGGAATTTTCAGCCTCTCAGTCTACAGTGCCACAAAGGGTCTATAATGCTGAATAAATTGGTATAACCTGACATAAATGATCCGTCTTTTTGTCACAGTTCAGCATGCGTGTCATTTGTAGGTTAATAATAAAATTTCATCAACATTGTGTGACATAAGGCTCCGCACCCACCATTGTTTTTACCTGAATTTCTATGCAGAGCTGCAGTGAAAAGATAAAAATGCTGGTGTGTGCTGTGCCTGGCTCTGGGATTCAAAGATTTATTTAAAAGCCCTCACTTTCACCTCCATTGAGAGAAAATGTGTTGGATATGACCGGGAAACTGCGCACGTCTGTCTAGTTATAGGGTGATGACTATAGATATAAAAAGATTATGAGAAAAAACAAACAAAATAACCTAATATCTATTTTTTATCATTCCTTTATTCTGTCGCTTAAGGCAGATAAAAAGACCGTCAGAGGGAGAGAAAGAGAGCACTGAATCTTTAAATGTAACCCCAACTCCCTTTAATCCATTTGTTTTAGAGGTTTTGCGCATCTCTGTATATAATAAAACATAAATCTAAAACCTAAGACCAAAATATGGTCCCAATTCCAAACTGACTTTTTTCTTTCTGGCAATTTTACAGTAATATTATTTATTTTTTAAAATAATTCGCAGCCAGTGTTCTGTAGAGATTGCTTTCCTCCGGCAGACTTTCTCTGACACTGAACACATTTACTGGTATTTTCTTTCTGTTCTTGACCGATCAGAAGATGCTTCCCTCAGTGCGACACCATGTTTGCTCGTGGGTGCGCACCGACATAAGCAAACTTTGTTGCATCATAAGCTGCTGCAACTTTTCCCTTTATCTAGATTTTATAACAAGAATTGAAATAATAGATTTTAAATACTGTAGATAACTATAATAACTATAATTTTTTTTTACACAATCTTGACAGATATTACCTTCACAAAGGTGTTAACAGCCATAATAGCCATGTCTGGCTGACTCTTAGCATAGTTCATCAGATAGAGGTAGACCAGCTTTTTCAGCTCCAGGTTGTCCGTCTGCATGCAGTTCACGACATCTGGGAACAGGGCACTGAAGAAAGGACAAGGTCTCATGTGATTACAGATTGAAAAATATATTATTATGCTAGTATGGATGTTTCTGATACTCAGCTCCTTCAAATTACCTGACATCCTTGCCAACTGTCATAGATGCAATGACCTTTTTCACAGCTTCCTTCTTCTTCTCCTTCTTATCACTGTTAAGCTCTGCCTTGAGCTCAAAGATCTCGCCTGTACATAGGAAAAAAAAAATCCATCATCTCATACTTACTGCTGTCGGGTCTGGAAAGGCAGCACTGGCCTCACAGGAGATACAAAATCATACTATTGGATATAATGATATGTAGGGAAGTATCTTAAGGGCTATTATTATTGCTCACTACAATAATATTAAGTTAAATATTATTTGTGCAGTGTCAAGTTCTACTTGCATGAATATGTACCATGTCAATTTAGAGATTAAATTTAAGTCTATGTATTCAGATGTCAGAGCACTGAGACCGATAACAGCAAACCAATTACAACCTCCCACTGCTCCCAGTATGTTTGCAACAGATTGCCTACATCAACACAAAGCATGAGAAGCAAATGCTGACAGAAACATTCCATGTTGTCTCTATGTATACATATAATATAAAATGTTTTTTCTTGTTAGCCCTGTTTATGAGAACATGCTCTTACTCAGTTCATGTTGTGTGAAAAGAGTCACATGGGCACAAAAGGAGGAACAGCAAAACAGTTAAATAAATAGCAATTAATGTTCATTATACATACACTAATCTGCAATAGCCAGAGTGACAACTTCATGGTAACAAGATAGATATAAAGCAACATTTTTAAAACATTTTTTGTTTTGAGGACAAGCTAGGTCTGTCAGGTAGTGGGTAATTATATTCAATATCTAAACTATATAGAATACATTAATCACTTGTGAATTGCTGAAATTTTGATTTTAGTGTGAGTGACAATGAACATGTAAAACATAATGTTATTGAAAATAAATCCACTGAACAACCTCCAATTAACTAGCTTGCATTACTTCATAGGCATTAAAAAGGCCAGAACCATCCCAAATGACTTGATTTAAAAACTTTAGATGAATGCTTACATTGATGACTCACGTGAAAGATTATCAATTTAGTAAATTGAAGGGGGAAAAAACTAAACACTCAGACCTTTCTTGGTAGTGGTAAAGTACTTCGAGTCCGTCATCTTGGATCCAAATTGTCGAGTCTCCTACAAAAGACACAGATGGCGACAGGGTTAGAACTCTTGTCCTCAGAAGAGAAACAAAAAACATGAAAAGTGCAAGGATAGGGAAATAAAAGGAATTCCTGTCTTCTCCTGAACAAACAACAGTAATCCATCTTAAACAATATTGTTGAACAGACCATATACATGGTCAGCATGTACGTATATGACTTTTTTTTTTGTCAAAACAGTTTCAAATGATTCTGCAGTATGCAACAGTATATATGCAACAGTATATACACCGTATTTCCCAAAGCTGGTTTCCATTCTTTAGCAATCACTGTTCAAAAAAAGATCTTCCCTAATTTATACAATAAGTCTTCTTACTCTTAAATTGCAACTGTACTGCTCAAATTACAAGGAATACTGTCAAGTTTCACCCGAAACAAAAGGAGTCAATCTTTGAAAGTAAAATACTCTCTGGCAACAGGAAAAAATCAAATCAGGTTTCACTGAAGAAAAATAAAAGTTGTTTACTCTATTTACTCTATTGCATTTGACTTTCTGTGACAACCTATATTTTGAGTGAACATTTGTTGATACAACATCTTTGACATACCAGTGGTGTAACTGAGAATTATGTTGCTTTGTAATAAGGGGTCAGCATGCATAGTTAAAAATTACACACACAGACACACACACAGACAAACACGAGGGCAACTCTGAACAAACGCAGTAGAGAAAATGGTAGAGAGAAGCAAGACAGGAATCAATGATCTCTACCCCTCGAAAACAGAGAGCAAAATCAGTGGTGTAGAACTACTTTGGTTATCCAATTAGCAAACTAGGATCTGTAGTTGACCAAATTTGTAAAAAACATTCCTCGAAGTGGCTGCTGAAGGAGAAACTTGATCTCGGGTCTTTGCAACTCATTCCTCGGTGCAAATTAAAATATGCATCCCATTCATAATTTCAACCAGCAAAAAAGACACATGAACATTCAGCTCATAGTTATGAAATTCACTGGACTAAAATAAATTAACTGTCGGCATTTATTTTTTTTCAGAAAGTGCAAACAGACTTTTTCTGTGGTTTCTTTACTGTTATTAACAGACTCATGTGTATCTCTGCAGGTACTCTCTGCGTGATGTCAGCACTTAATAAAATGAGCCTGCAAGCTGTGGAAAACGGTGTCTTAGGTTTGCATGCATTGCTTCGTATTGCCCTCGCCTGTTTTAATCTTCTAACGTGACACTACAAATTTCACTCGCTTTAAAATTTTGCAAAAAAAAAAAAAAAAGACAGTGAATTATATGATTTGCCGGGCGCAGTTCTTATAGTGTTAAAAGTATTTTGCAAGGAAAAATGTCACTGCAAAGACAGTCACTGAAACAACAGGTGTATATCTTTTTTGCTTTTACACGGAATACTTAAGTTTCTCTTCAGACATGTACAAATGGGTCCACTTCATCAAAAGATTTTTAAGAATTCCAAGAAAAGGGATTCAACACCTCTTGGGGTAATGTTTTTGTCTCACAACGGAAGGGCAATTGTTGAGGGCAAGTTTCGTCTCTAATTTTATATTACAAGCAGATACCTTCCATCATGAGCATGTTGTTAATAACAATAAATAGCATTAAAAAAAATCTAATTTTTTATTTACTGAGCACCATATTGCTCTCACAATGGGAACGCTATAACAAAGTTAATCGAGTACTGTACTGGGTGATGGAATGATATACCACGTAGCCTTAGCTAGCAAGACAATACACCTGCTTGCAAATTACTTACGATAAGTGGTATAATAGTCATCCCATAATGACATTAAACTGAAAGTGTACTCTTGAAAAGACACCGTATTAACAACACGAGTGGCGCACATGAGCTGCAATAAAGTAAAACCGCTAACTTAGCACAGAAGTAAAGGAAAGCTTCGCTAGCTAGTGAGCATCGAGCCTTCATGACGTTCACATTAGCATAGCAGGCTAAGAGTGTGTACAACTCCGCTAGACGAAAGCTAACATTTATAACAATTACGTAAACTTAGTTAAATTATTTCACGAAGTTCCGTAATTACTCACGCATAACTGATTCGCCCATTCCTGCATGTTTGCAATAATTACAGTCAGACAGATAAGGGAAACTGGAGCTAGAGGCTAACAGTCTGGTGCAGAGCGCCTGTCAGCGTCAGCTAGCGACTAGCCACTTTTCTAGCTTGTAGAGCTGAGACATGACCTTCTAAGTACAAGCTTAGGGATTCCCTTGCCTGGATAGTTAAGCTCTTAATCCGTGGGTCTGGTTTAAATCTTACCTAACGAATTAGCGTTCCCTCTGGAGTTGAATTTAGAGTCTATACAAAATGACTTCATAGAGGAAATATCCACTAATAACTTACCCTTACAACGTAGTAGCGGCTGAATGGTGGCCTCCGGCCCCTCCCACTTGATTTACTTCCGCCTCTCCATAAAGGAACACGGGTTAGCGACACTCCTCAGGCACTAACCTTAACCATGGGTCATCAACTCTATCAACAAATTTTATTTTCAGCACTATCCAGTGATTGTTGACAGAATCTGTAGGACTGGTGTAATCCAGTCTTCCACTACATTACAGTCAGTGACCCCCTTCGGATGACATCATCTTCACAAAATGCAATCCACCTGCAAGCTTCTTCCTCCTTCTGGATGAAGGTGTTCACTGAAGCCATGTCCATCCTTTTAGATCAGCATCTGCCCCTCCAAATTACTTTCCTGGATGCCAAATTTGGCCATCACTTCTTCATCACCTCTATTTCCTTCCCCAACATGTGCATTAAAATCTGCACCAGCCATAAGTCTCTCTGTCTCCAGAATGCTCCAACTAACTTCTTCTACCTCCATCTGGAATGTCTTTCTCCTCCAGTTCACATCATACCTGTGGGGCATAACCACTAATCATATTATAAATAACACCCTGAATTTCAAGTTTCACCCTTATCATTCGATCTGACACTCTTAACTAACTCTTCTTTTAAAATGATCAAGACTCCATTTCTCTTGCAATCAACAGCGTAGGACAGTAAATTAAATTGAATCCTGCTTCTAAGCTTGTAGAGTAGATTTACAGTCTTTCAACCTGCTCTCCTGCACACACAGTAAATCTATCTTCCTGCTGATCATCATGTCAACCCACTCCCAAGATTTTCCTGTCATAGTCTCTACATTCAAAGCCACCATTTTCAGATCTTGGGGTTTTCCATGTAAATCTGGGCCGTGTCCGATCAGGGATGGAATTCTTGAGAAGAACGCTCATATTTGTTTTACACCGGATGCCCTTCCTACCACAACCCTCATTTATCCGAGTTTGGGATTGGCCTACAGTTGATACTGGCTTGTGCCATTGTATGGCTGAATTGCTGCTGTGATCAAATGTCTACATGAAAAAATGATCCAGCATAACATGTAAATCCAGAAGAAGGTATTTATTACAAGAACAACCTGACAGCATTTCCATCTCCATAAATCTGTGAAATGTTGCAGTATTGCTTTTTTATACATATAAATTCCACAATGTCAAGCAATCTGTACATTTTACTGAAAACTCAGTGAAAATAACATAGGCAAACAAGAAATTGTCTCATCATGAACATTCAGATTTTCCTGATTACGGAATAGTTGTCATTTCCACAAAATGGTGAAGGACCAAGATTATACAAAGACAGTTGTTTCTTTTAAAATGCAATGGCATGTTTGTGATAAATCACAGGATGTGTAAATAGCTAATTTTAAACAGCAGATGATCCAAATATGTGTCTTTTTAAATAAACCATCAAAAATTTGTTTTAAAACAATCACATTGCACATAAAGATTGTGTTGAAACTCTAAAATGGCTACATACTGAATTAATGTAGCTTTAATAATTGTGATACATCACAAATTATGTATATTATTATGTATATTAATGAAATCCGGTTTTAATTGAATTCCTGAATCTCTGAATGCAACAAAAAAAGCATAGATCTGCTTAATTTATGGATATACTGTACGTGCTTTTAACAGTAATTCTAATCAATCAGTATGTCTCTTTACAGCATACCGCAGAGAAAGCTGAGAGAGCTTAGTTATATAAGGTCTTTACATGTTGGGCCCCACCTCACTTTGATTTCCCTAAAACATTTACAGCTCCCTTATTTGCAACAAGGAAATCACTTGAGCCCGATTAGGCTGAATCGTACCATAAATAAATAAATTAAGCCAACACCATTCATCCCTCTGTCCAACTACATTCATATTCTCATACTGTATGTACACAATATACACACACTTTTTTAAAGCCTATTCAGTGTGTCCTGCAGAAGTGATGTCAAAATTATTTATTGATTTTACTGATATCTCCAAGAGAAAAAATGCTATAAACGAATCCTAAACAATTTTCCACAGTTAATTGACACATGCTTTTGGGGGGGTATATTGTTGGTAATAATGGAAAAAATAATGGGGTTTTGGAACTGATAGACATCAGCAGCAAAACTGATAATCTAGTACTGAACTTTAACTTTACTTTACCTAAGTATAATTTTGTTGACTTGTATGTCACTCTGTTATTTCAGTTTTCTGATACTTCAGAACAACTCCACAAAAAATTGGAGGAAAATATTACTTCCTACTTCAATACAATTATTTCACAAAATTTTAGTAACAAGATAGTAATTAGTTAGAGGTGTGAGCAGGATTTTGGATGAAACCAGAATGGTGGCAAAAAAAAAGAATAGGGAATAATGAAATGGTCAAGCGAGCATTGTATTCTCTCTGAATGGTTTCTGCAGGGCACTAAAACTATAAGTCCAACATTTCCATTTTCAAATATAATTTACAGAGTTCACACAAGTTCAATACCAAAAACAGAATTACAGTAGATGGAGTCTTGACTTTCATACTCTGTGTTTGAAAACTGCAAGAGTTTCGCAAGAGAACATATCCAATGACAGCATGCATTATTCATTCGTTGTTCCACACACGTTGACAGTCAAGTCACATTATTTCCTTGTCAATCCAGTCATTCGTCATTCATTAAATGTCATTTTGTTGTTGGATCTAAACTGCACCAGAACATGTAACTCAGAAAGTACGGAAGAGAGGGCATTGTGTCAGGAAAATTTGTTTTTTGGGTTTGTTTGGGGTTTTTTTCTGCTGTTAATAAAGTTGACTTCTTGACCACTAGATGGGCCCCATTGATCCTGTCTTTACATCCGCTGAGTTGGTTGCCTGGCTTCCTATGTTGAAAACAACTATCGGGAATATAAAACAGGTGGTTTATCATATGCCTTTACACTGAATTGAATACCTATATCAAGTCTTAACGAAATTAAAATAGCCATTTTCTACATTTGTTAACACACAAATTCACAATTTCTATTATCACATTAATAGCAGTAATAGTTAAATGATGTCAATGTGGTGTTTCAGAATAAATGTTGCCAATGTCAAGTAAAAACATTCAAAAACTAACCAGTAATTTTATTTAAGGCAAAGGGAATTGTAAAGGCATTTCCAACGCCAGTGTTGCATAGCTAAGGCAGAACTGATTCCAGTGAGTATGTACATTAAAATGTGTATTCAACGCCTTTTTATCAACAGAATACCCACATGTTTTGTTCAGCGCATCAACAGGTATTTACACATTCATTCTTCTCAGCAATTGACTTATTTAACATTGTTTTCCAGACTACAGTTTGGTCAGAGGAACAAATATTAACATCAGCATTTCTGTTACAGTGGCAATGACGAAGTATTAGAACTTTCACCGCTCCTCGTGTTTCTACACATAACCCACTTCAAAGTAGAAATAATCCAACTCCTTTACTGCATTAAACATAAGAATGAAAAATTGTCTCAAAGTTATCGACTGATCTCTGTGTTGAGTACGTTAATCGGACTTGTAAAAAAACATTGAAGATCAACCATAACCTGGACGACAGAGAATCTCCACCGACAACTTTATCGATCGCAGTGATAAAGTGATATTAGACATTGATAACTGCAGACAACTGTACAGTGATTGTGGTGCATGCGATTTCCACGAAATCAGAAGAATGATGAGGATACCTTTGTCTATGGAATGTGTTAATATATTGTAATTATATGTATAATGAGTCATATGAGAAGACCACTGAATATATCACAGTAAGTACTCTATCAAGGCAGGTGGAGGTGACGTGGTGAACCACAAGAGGGAGCCAATCCATGTGACTGAAGGTTTAGTGTTTATGTTGCAGAGTTGCAGCTTAAAATCTTTGAACTTCACCTTGCACCTCAACAGGGAGCATGGACACACATCTGCTCTCATCTCTCTGAATAAACCATTACATTTTCATTTTCAAGTGTCTCTTGACAACAAACAAAAAAACAAAAAACAAAAAACAAAACAAATGCGATTGGCAAAAAGCACCCCATGCACACTGAAAACACAATAAAAGTATTTTAATAGACCATTCCTTTGGTAATAAATAATTTGGCTTAAGTGCAAATTAAAAGCAACAATGAAGCCCCTAGAATTATCCAGGGGAGATGCTAGGTGATAGAGGAGTGTTAGGCATGCAATGAAAACAGTCTATAGCCCAGTCTTAAGTCTTTTTTAGTAGTTAAAGTCAATGATAGTAACCCCCTTTTATTATTTGTGCTACATCCAAGCTTCAGTGTCCAGACTCCCTGACTGTCCAGGCAATGAACAATCTTTGTCACCCATTGCTGGAGTACATGATTGAGGGTGCATCATATCTGAAAAGGCCTGGTGGGGCTTCTTGCGTGTGGTTGGACGACCACGAGAACGCAAGGTTTGTGGAGACATTGGTGGTGTGTGACATGGGGAAAGAGTGTTTTGAGCCTGCTGATCTCTGTAGCTGAGCAAGGTGGGGATACGCGAGGGGCTGTTTTCTGGTCTGTTGTCAATGCGAGGCCTGATGCTGGTTTTTAGTTTGTGCTTTACAATAGGTCCTAAATTGTCTCCCTTCTTTTGCCCTTTCTTAGTCCGCATAACTTCTCCCACTGTGTCCCCATTAGCCACAGGTGAAGATGGTGTGGGGGATTCAGAGTGGGATTCACTCAGGCTCAAGCACATGGAAGAGTTTTCACTTGAAGAATCCTGGAAGGAGCAGTCCTCAGAGAGGGGCAGGGGTACAGGTGACGGACAAGCCTCCGGGGGCGGGAGGTCATCACTACCCTCACTAATTTCTAAGTCAGAAGGTAATTTTTGCTGGTGATTTTCCAGAGGAATGTCTCCTTCAGATCCTGTGTCCCAACCAAGCTGACTCTGCTGTTCCATCATCCCCCCTGTGTGGGAAAAGCCTGTAGGGTCTCCATTCATTGTCCTACAATGGAGAGTGGGTTGTGAGGGGAACGGATTCCCTCTGCCTGACTCTGATTCTCCATCACCGGACATGGAAGATGGAAGTTCTTTCTCCTCTAAAGAGCTGGAGATGGCTGGTAGTTTCTTGAGACCTCCTCCACGATCTCCCCAGTGCTCAGGCTCTCCTTGACCAAAGTTTCGAGGTCCTCCAAAATTATGTCCATAAAGTAAATTTAAGGGGTCATCCAGTGGATAGAGACAGGGATTCACTCTCTTGGATTCCCTGACGTCAGGCAGAGTTCCCACCTTTGCCCCCACATTCAGTGAGGAGGTGGAGGAATTTGAAGAGGAATAAGCAGAGTCAGTGACATTGGCATCAGTTGGTAATGGGATAAAAGATATTCCAGCTCCCTGCAGGGTAGGTGCTCCTGGGGTGCTAATTCCCCTGACCTGCTGTGTATTGGCCAGAAACTCAGCCTCAAAGCTGCGGTACAGGTCCTGCTCCCTCTGGGGGTCCAGTGTTGGAAGCATCTGGAAGCCAAAGCCCAGCTCCTCCTTTTCAGGCTCCTGGTGCTCCTTGCCTGACAAATTCCTATAGTGGCCTTGGCCAATGGGGCGATTGCCTTGTAATGTGCGAGAAGAGCGGACAGCGTGATGATATGAGTTTCTGGGAGATGAATGCGGTGAACGTCGACCTCCTGAAGTGACTGGTGGAAGAAGTCTACCTTTACCTATGGAGGGTGAGCGAGGGGCAGGAGGTTTGGGAGTGGTTATACTCTTTTTGCTGGGACTGCTATTGATATTCTGGAGCCCTTTAATTGGTGAGTTAGAACATGAGGATGTCTGCCTCTTGGCAAAGCCTCCACCTAATCTGGGAGATGATGGGGGCACTTGTTTCGCCCGAAGTTCCTCTCGTCTCTCTGAGCATAAGGTCACAGGGTCTCTGTGGCAAGACGTGGGTCCTGTAACAGTATCATTCGACCGTGTACGACTAGATAGCTTACTCTGACTCTGAGATCGTGGGGCTTGGAACCTCTTTGGGCCCTCATTTCCAAGAGAGCGGCCCCTCTCAGTGCGGGATGTTCGTGATCCATCAGAGGAACCTTGTGGGGGGTTGGGTTTGAGTATTGGAGCGAGTACAGAACGCTCCCGAGACTGACTGCGTGCACGGGGAAGTGAGGGGCGAGGGGGGGTCTGACTTCCAGCTCCGGGCCTCTCAATCATATGCTTCCCTTCCTTGCGACTGACAAGCAGGACGACCTCTGAACCAGATCGCCTTGAGCCCCCACCAAGGGCGTGTCGTCCCCCTCCTCCCCCTCCCCCCTTAGAGGAGGCCGTGGACGAGTCACTGTCTCCAGACAAACGTCTTGTCAAAGGTAACATCGTCTCCTTATTCCTACAACGAAGAAAAGAAAAAGATTAAATTGTATTTATAATTTCTACATATACGCACATAAATCATCTTAGAGGGTTTTTGTTCAAATGTAAACATTTCCCCCCTCCAGAAGACGTCACTCCTCTGTCACACACCATTAAAACCACTAAGTTTACGAGAACAACCCTGAATATATTTAATCAACAAGAGTAAGACTTTGAATGGGTATTTTTACACAATGGGGCTTTGCTATTTCTTTATACATATAGAAAAACATGTTTTTCCCTCAGGATTACAACAATGTTTGACCAAAACTTCCATCGAATTACAAGTCAGTCAGTTTCAGAACTACAGCATGCTCTGGTCCTGTATTTTGGGTTTTGGTAGTGGGGATATAGGTTGTTTTTTCCCTGAGTCATCCTCAGATACAGGTTGTGTGCATAAGAAATCGAGGTCATTAGCGTGCAAAGAGCCCACCTGTTGCCCTACTTCTACAGTTAGCTGTGAACAGTTGTCTGGGGATAGTTGTCAGATTAGTCTTTATCTAGTCTGGCAGACTTGAAAGGCTATGCCTAACCCATGGAGTGTTAATTTGAATAGGCTGCTGCCTTGACGTCTGGTCTGAGCCGTCACTCAGTGCTGAAATAATCCACATCTGATGTAGAAGCCAAAGTAAACCATAATTCAGCTCTAAACTGTAACAAAGCCTTAATGCTTTGATATATAATGAGGAACATCTAAACCTTCTATCAGCTTCATCAAGAGAATATAAAGGTCCTATAGGAGAAGCAATGTCTAAAGTCAGTAACATGCCATTGCTCTGATGGAATCTGGTCACTACTACTTTATACTTGTTTGATTACCATGGCTAGAGAAAGCCTGAACAGCTCACTTCTGTTCTTGACAATTGATTAATTGGATGAATCAAGAAAAAAGGAGAGAGAAGCAAAAACAGAGCTTAGAAAGCATGTTGTGTTTGTACCCTGCAGCCACTAGAATATGCTCTAGGTTGGCTGCTGAGACGGATTTAACTGGCAATGTCACCTGAGATTAGATAAATCTGCTCTGATGTAATCTGTGGCTTCCTGTCATGTGTGTTTGTTGTGTTTATTCCCAGTTTTTTTACGTGTGTATTTCTGCAGGCAAGGAGCAAGCTGCAAAATCGGAGTTGACCGTCGGCTGCCAAGCTACTTGAAAGGGATTAATTTCTTATCAAGGCAACTCACCTTATCCCAACACTTACCTCCACACTAACACAGATGCACGCACACACTCACCTGAGAGGATTAAAGTGGCGGGGCTCTGATCTGTCTCGTGGCGGCCGTGGGAGGAGAGTGCGTACTGCAGCAGAGTCAAGCTCTATGGAACCAGAAGGGTTCTGAGAACGTCCAGGGCGTGTGGAGGAAGAGGTGGAGGAGGAAGAGGAGGCACATGGAGCAGAGGATTGCTCCAAGGAACGCCTATCAGGGGGCTTGTATGGTGCAATTCCATCATTTCGCCAGTGTGGACCCGGGCTGGTGGAGCGAGAGGAGTGGGCGCTCGAGGACTTACTCTGGCCTCCCTGACCTTGGCTGCTGGCTTTAGCCTGGTGGTACCGGTGGGCTGGGGGGACAGGTTTAACTTCTCATCAACATTTCCAGACAATCACTCTGGATTAAGTCATACAAAGGGCCAGAAATACATCTGACTTAAATATATGAATGTCATCAGGACTTAGTCTCCCTGAGCCACAGAGATGGGCCTGTCACTGCTTGTCATTACTTCAGCAGGACTTTGGAGTCATGGAACAAGGACGGATAGTCCCATCCACCATAGTCATAAACATGTATGTTCTGTGAGCCCAATGTGAGCACAAAAATGTAAAGGTCTGAAGAAATGTCCATTTTACTAGGAAGAAATGCCCACCTTAGCAGGCTTTTTATCACCAATTTGCAGAAATATTTCCTGGCTGGAAGAAATTTTGGTTCTGATTTCATTCTGCTGCCTCATTCAATACTAAAACAGCAAAAAACAAATATTCATTCATGTAATCCAGATTTACATGAATGATAGTTTTAGGTCTACACTGAGCATCGTACATTGGATGCCAATGATGTGATGTATCTAATCTTAAATGCATTATGAATTAAGGAAAACATTAATACATTTACATTAATACATTAAAATTTACAGAGGAATAAAGCTGATGAGCCATAGAATGAAGTTATGGGAAAGAGTAGTTGAAGCTAGACTAAGGGCAGAAGTGAGCATTTGTGAGCAGCAGTAAAGTTTCATGCCAAAAAGGAGTACTACAGATGCAGTATTTGCTTTGAGGATGTTGATAGAGAAGTACAGAGAAGGTCAGAGGGAGCTGCATTGTGTTTTTGTAGATCTGGAGAAAGCTGATGACAGGGTGCCCAGAGAGGAACTGTGGTATTGTATGAGGAAGTCCAGAGTGGCAGAGAAGTATATGAGAACGGTACAGGACATGTATGAGGACTGTAAGACAGTGGTGAGATGTGCTGTAGGTGTAACAGAGTAGTTCAAGGTGGAGGTGGGACTGCATCAGGGATCAGCTCTGAGCCCCTTCTTGGTCGCTATGGTGATGGACAGGCTGACAGACGAGGTTAGACAGGAATCTCCATGGACTATGATGTTTGCAGATGACATTGTGATCTGTAGTGAGAGCAGGGAACAGGTGGAGGAGAAGCTAGAGAGGTGGAGGTTTGTCCTGGAAAGGAGAGGAATGAAGGTTAGCCGCAGTAAGACAGAGTACATGTGTGTGAATGAGAGGGACCCAAGTGGAAGAGTGAGGCTACAGGGAGAAGAGATCAAGAAGGTGGAGGATTTTAAGTACTTAGGGTCAACAGTCCAGAGCAATGGAGAGTGTGGAAAAGATGTGAAGAAGCGTGTACAGGCAGGATGGAACGGGTGGAGAAAAGTGTCAGGTGTGATGTGTGATAGAAGAGTTTCAGCTAAATTGAAATGAAAGGTGTACAAAACTGTGGTGAGACCAGCGATGTTGTTTGGTCTAGAGACAGTGTCACTGAGGAAAAGACAGGAGACAGAGCTGGAGGTAGCAGAGATGAAGATGCTGAGGTTCTCTCTGGGAGTGACCAGGAAGGATAGGATCAGGAATGAGTACATCAAAGGGACAGCACATGTTAGAAGTTTTGGAGATAAAGTCAGAGAGGCCAGACTGAGATGGTTTGGACATGTCCAGAGGAGAAACAGTGAATATATTGGTAGAAGGATGCTGAGTTTTGAACTGCCAGGCAGGAGACCTAGAGGAAGACCAAAGAGGAGGTTTATGGATGTAGTGAAAGAGGACATGAAGGTAGTTGGTGTGAGAGAAGAGGATGCAGAAGACAGGGCTAGACAGAGGCAACTGATTCGCTGTGGCGACCCCTGAAGGGAAACGCCAAAAGGAGAACAAGAAGATTAATACAATGAAATAATTTTCTTAGGAGCTGACATGGAAGTGACCTCACCGAAAGCAGCACAACGACATGGGTCATGTTTGTCCAAATAGTGCTCTAATGTGTCCCAGCCCCCTCCAACGCGCACCATCACATGAGTACGAAGAACCTGAAGGACAAATAGAGAAAATGAAATATTAATAGATAAAAAATAAAGTAAACACTGCGG
Source organism: Antennarius striatus (assembly GCF_040054535.1). Taxonomy (NCBI): domain Eukaryota; kingdom Metazoa; phylum Chordata; class Actinopteri; order Lophiiformes; family Antennariidae; genus Antennarius; species Antennarius striatus. Next base: position 22,062,963 of record NC_090778.1, read on the forward strand.
TTCAAACACAAATAAAACAGCCAAAACATTTGATATAGAGCCATTAAAAGTCACTGCACAAGTTAATAAAGATGCGAATTTCAAAAGTGGGGCAGCGTAAGTAACATTAAGATGCACCCCTGCCTGTACCCCTACCTCTTTCTCCCCCAAAACTCCTCTTTTACTCACATCACAGACAGCTGCTGCCATTATGAGAACTGCTCATTGCTATGCTAACTCACAAACAGGGTAATAGCATAATAAAGAGCACAAAGTACTGTGAAAGCCTCTTTCAGCAGGCTTCCCTGTGTTTTCAGAGGGTATCAGGGTACATTAGCATCGAAACAACTCACCCCTGCTGTCCTTTTTGCTCCTCTCCCCAATAACTGAGAAGAGGGGGGATTGGTTGATGTGTCACTTCCTACTCTCTTCTATTCTTTGAAGCACATACATCCATAAGATTATGCCAAAGAGCCTCAACGAATCCAGACAGACCACAATTTGCCTGATACAAGTGTCGTGTAGATACCCCCACCCCCCACCTCGCCTCCCCCGGGTTGTGTAACTCTCTGCCAGCCACATGCTGAAAAAGCTGTACCAGTGTGAAGCCATAAGGGTGCATCTGTGTGGGCTGGAACATATTTTATTTCACTGACTACAGCTTCTACCATCACCAGGTCTCTGATGGTAGTCCTGGACCGGCTACAGACGTTAGTACACAAGTCCGTCCTTCTCTCTGACGCAAGCATCCTCTACAAGTCTTTCCATGTGTTGCTTCTCTACTACATGAAATTTGTCATAACAGCTGATATGCTTATCTCTATCAGACCTGAGAGCAGCCCATAAACTGCTTACCAGCCCATGCTCTGGCTGGATGCCAATCACAGGTTTACTATTTGAATAATGCTGTATGAACGCCATGTGTCAGGGAATCAGTTTAACGTTATACTGTGACCTGAGTTAATATAAACTTCTATAGTATGCAGAGATTTGCATATGGTAGAAAAATTATTCTGGAAAGGGATAAATCATTTGCATCACCTTTTGTGTGGTGAAGATTATAATATAAGGGGTGCTGATGTTGCACAAATCTCCAGAATAATCTAATTAAATAGTTATTGCTTTGAAACCTTGGAAGAGGATTATCTGTCTGGGTGGTAACAGCTTCTGGTAAACAAATATCCTTTATTCACTGAAGAGAGATAATTGCCTCACTTTAAAGAGATTGTCAAGGGAATTAAAATGCTCATTAGAGTCATCTAATAATTCATTTATAGTCTTAAAGTGATCTAACATGAGAATGCAATCATAGAAAGAATAAAACCAACATATTAATATAATATTAACATCTTTTTTAAAAAGGCAAAAGCAGATTGGTATAATATTAAGCATCACAACTTTCTTATTTTTAGATTTGCAGGACAAAGAGAAATTTAATGATCAAAACTACAGTAAAATTTGTATTAACTCTAAGTTTTACTGCATTCTGTATTGCCGATTTCCTCACCCAACAAGCTTATTACATATGTTATTACACATATGTCATTATGTTTGTTAAGTTTTATGCCTACAGCTGCAGTGCTCCTGAGGAGTGAGCTGAGGGTTTTTTTTTGTGACCATGTTTCACCTTAAAATGTGTGACTTAGCTTCCTAATTTCCCTCGTACTGAGCGGATATCAAACTGTCCATGCCAGGATAGAAGGACCCAATCCCTGTTACTATGGCAACAATGAACAGATTTCTTGTAATCATTGCAGGGGTATGCAGAGCAAATTTCTTCTTAAAACCTGTTGTTGAGATAATTTCCAATCATTTCGGCTATTGGTGCATCCCTCCCCTGGGATATGCCTCCTATTCCTAACCCCCCACGCCCACATTCATATGGACCCTTCAACAGTTTGTCTTCTCCACTTCAGCCACTTGTTCAGTCTGGCATCATTGTCAGAGTGCTGGCAACTGAATAAAGCTTGTTGACTTTGAAAGAGTTTGAGTGACTCCTCCCCTCAGAAGAATAAGGGATACGTGTTTTGGCTGCACTTCTAGGCGTCGGGGCATGAGCACAGTCCCTGTCATCCTCTACAAAAGTCATGGCAAACATGCCACAGACTATGTGAAGAGGGCTAATCTAATTGATCAAAGCCTCAAACACACATACACATAGAAACCATGGGGGGAAAAGCCTGTTGCATCAAAGATAAAGGTCAGATCTCACACTTCATACTCATCTCAAAGGAAAAGGAAAAGTTGGGAAAAGGGTTTTCTTGTTTTAACCCACCTGAATAGACAAACATTTTACTTTTGGGAGAGACGTAAAGGGTTAGGGTTCGGGCTTTTATTGTAAATTATTATTGTAAACTCCACCTTATTTCCAACCATTAAGCATAAACTGCTTGATGAAGTTTGGTGGAAGAGTGGGACCTCTGAAAGTGGCTCCAGAAACAAATGTGAATTTATTTTTGTATCTTCAACTGAGCTAAATTGAGTGTCCTTCTAAAAAAAACCCATTTCAATTTCTAATTCTATTTCTTAAGCTGAATTTCACTATCTTTCGTGGATTTAGCTTTGCTTCTTTTAGTTAGTTTTAAAATAATTGGAACCAATCAGTACTTTTTCTAATGTTGTCATGTGGAGTGTGCTGCTTTAAGTGCAGGAGAGTCTCCAAAGAAAAGGGGAGGGTGATTCTTTATTTGGATTGAAAGGCAGGGACTCATCGGAAATAGAAGATGGAGACGATGACACAGCAAAGGACCACAGGCTGGAACCGAACCAAACCAGCCTCTGTGTACACGGGGTGTTGCTCTCTTGTCATGCAAGCAAGTCAGACAGATCTCTAATGCAAATAAAGACAGCCTGGAAAGCCAGTCAAAGGAGATTTGAATTTGACTGGGATTCAGTGAGCCAAAATCTACCCTGGTACCTACCACCTTCCTCACCAGTCCTGATGTTGCAGCTCTCAAAGTGCATTGAGACAAACAGGCGAGTGGAAATGGGCTACAGTCAAGATAAGAGCTGGCTAAGGAAATGACCTAAAGCTCTAAATGTGTCTCAGTGGGAAAAGAGTGCATTTGGGAGTGGGCGAGGCGAAGGCATTTGTGAACACTAGGAAAAATAAATCACCATACTCTTGCACGTATTGTAAGTTTCAATGAGCTTCGATGCATTCATGCAGCAGTAATTTAACTACTGCTCCATAACCTCATTGTCCTGTAAACAACATATGACAGCATATGCCAACACCTTATGGCTCCATGTGATGACTGCAGGCGTCACTCCTCTGTACTACAAGTTTGTGCCAACAGAGTGTATACACTGTAGATTCAGCTGACCGTGCATAGTGCACCTATAATGATGATTCAGATTCATCACAAATTAGATCTGCTTTCTCTATCCAAATATTACCCTGACCTACTTTCAGATCAGATCAAAGCACTAGCTTTGATCTATGGTCTTACTCACACTGGCCTTCTCCCTCGTCTTTCTATCTTATCCGGTTCCTGAGTGTACAGAAGTAGAAATTTGACCTTGACCTAGTTTTCTCAAGGTCAAGGTCATCATCTCATTTTCATCCCCTTTGCTGCCCGAGTAATGTGTGTTTTGTTCCATCTTTCTATCTGCAATGGTTGCGAAGATATTTGGTGGACTAACGAACGGACAGACGTACACACAAACACTGACAATTACAATACATCCCCATTCACGGGATTTAATAAAGGTGCTGGGGACCTACCCTTATAAAGATCAAAGCACTGGAGTCTCCCACTTTGTACTTCCCCTCCGACACCTTGATCATGGGAAACTGGGCAGGACAGGAACACTGGCCCAGAATCTCACGCACCTGAGGAGATCAGAGCAGAACAAGTTAACCCCAGCAGACAGACACAGTCGACACACGTGAGATGGACTTCAACGATGATCCAGTCCTGTTTTTTTCAGGTCAGAGCCCTCATGTGAGATCATGTTTGAACCCATATCTGTAACCCTGCTGGCCTTGAGTGTAAACAACACAATGATACCGCTTGAGGCAGTGACGAATGAGGATCGTCAGCTGCCTGATTACATGAGGACGTCGTGTGCATCTTCTTCCTTCTGACTTCTCTCTCCAAGCAACTGCATGGTGACAGCGTTCCCCACCCAGCTCTCTTACCACATTAAAAGACCTGCCTCGTCTCAGTAGTAAAGTATTTGGGCAATTTAGTTTGCCACAAAATATCGCAAAAATACACACGAGGGTATGTTAATGAATACTCCGTCTCCGGCTGTCATGTGACAATTTTTCTGGTAGTAACATAAACAGACGAGGAGTGGTGCGGCGGTGGTGATGTCAGCGCTGCCAGCTGGGTTTTGAATGAAGGGAGTAGCAGCCGGTGCCCTTGCTGTGGTTGGGGGTGCTTATTAGGCAACTGGAGTCAGACACAACTGCAGGGTGGAGCGAGCTCCGCCTGCGTTGTATAATGTAGGCCTGCTCTCTGGAAAGGTTAGACAACTTTTTTTTGTTTTTCTTGGCGTCTCTGTCAGACAAAAGGCGTATGCACTCATGTCGGCTATGAGGGAGGGAAAGTAAAGCTGTGCAAAAGGATAACGGCTTCAAGACTGTGCATTCAGGGGTGCCATTATGAAACTGAGATATGTGTTTTATTAATGTTTGAGGAGTAATATTTAAACTAGTGATACTCCCATCCATGTTGTGCAGGTCACAGGTGTGTATGTGAACAGTTTGATCTCTGACACATCACTACCTTGTTTTTAAAAGATGAAAGAAATACCCTGTAACTCTCTTCAAACACCACCCTTCTTTCTTCCCCCTATAATTAATAATGGTCAAATCAGAGGTAATCCTCAGCGTCTCACCTGTTCTTTTCTTTCTCATCTGCTTTGCTGCCCTATTGTCTCCTAAGTGATCCTTTTATTTTTAGCTCTTACACTCGCTGACCGGCCCTATATTTATCTTTGCTTTCCTTGTTTCGCTTACATTTTGTGCTCCCCTCCTCTTTCTCTCCACTCTGTCACTCCATCTTTCATTCTGTCAGAAGGTGGACGAGTTCTGCCTGGAAAAATCCCAAATGGTGAGTTCATGGAAAGATTACTAAGGCGACACACACACACACACACACACACACACACACACACACACACACACACACACACACACACACACACACACAGACACGCACACACACACACACACACACACACACACACACACACACACACACACACACACACACACACACACACACACACACACAGCCTTTCCCTTCCCTTTATAACTGTACAGTTTGTCTTCTTGTTTTTTCTCATTCTCGCAGCAGTACAGCTTTTCTTTCAAGCAAATACATCCCCAGACCTGCTGAGGTCATATGTTTCCCTCCAGAGAGAAGGTACAGAACTCACACACCGTCTCATATGAACCAACTGAGCCCCATGAAGTCCTTTAATAATAACCGGATCGATAGAAGCCCTGACATTTGAACTGTTTTCTCTGTGGAAGCTTTGGTATGAGATGTGTGAACTTCCCACATTTTTACTGTGTCAACAATGGGTGAACTCAGACACACTGAAACCAAAACACACACAAGAATGAGATCGAAGGGGAGGAGTGAGCGACAAGCTCATGCAGGAAGCATGCAGAAGAGGAGTTGGAACACTGAGAAAAACTAAGGGATGAATTATGGATGCAAGCTGGTCAAATGAAAGACCCTGTCAACAAGAGCTGCAGATGTTTGAGAAGAAAAAAGAGAAAAAATGATGAACAGACGACAACAAGCCCTTAGACTCACAAGCTGCTGTATCTATCTAAAGACAGGAATGCAGAGATGTTTTGATTGAATGGAGAGATAAACATATTTATGTCAGTAGCATTGGACTTGTGTCCAAGCACGTCCAAAGTGCAAGACGTTTTAGAGTACATGTGGCTTTAATGATGGTTGTATCTCGTCAGTATGAGTCAACAACCTCTTTGTGCCTTTCCTTCCTGACCTGCAAACATTTGAAGGGACACTCACAGAAGAGATAAGCTGAGACGGAGGGCTGAGCCGACTCTGGGGACGGAGGGAGGAAATAGGAGGGGAGAGATCTGGTTCCCCGTTTTCTTCACTGGATTGAAACGTGGTCTAACATAAAAGATTAAGTACAGCATGTAAGAAACATAACCTCGTATCGCCGATGTATTACTAAGACTTATCTGATGACGACTTGAACTCTTTTGTTGTTACTGTGTGAAAACATGACTTATATCTCTGGTTGTTGCAATTCAGTTTTTTTTTAAAAATGAAATTGTTCTTCCATTTTAATATTTGCAAGTTCTCCCAGTGAGTCATTACAGATCACACAGTTTGCTCTGTGGAGTCATCAAACAAAGGTGTGCTGGCTTGCTGTAGCTGGATCCTTTATTGGATGCAAAGCAAAGGATAATTACTGCCACACATCGACAATAAAAACAGAACATTACAATAAGTCGCTCTGCAGGAATTTACATGAGGGTGTTCACCCACATTGTTGGGTTTATAACAGGATGTGTGTGCTTACCAAAGGTAAAGAGAATTGGAAGGATTACAATACGACTTTAAAGGTGTGTTTCTAAGCGTGACAAGGGCCCTCACTTAGCTGATCATTTCATCATCTCATCGCCAGGATCTGCTGTCATGACTGGAAACGTCCATAGATCAAAAATGATCAGATTTGTACTGAGATAAGAAGGTATTTCTCTGCAGAGGCCTGCCTGGTAGGAGGAAGCCTGTTTTGGAACTTAGAGGTTATTGCTTCACCGCATTTGTCAGGCCTGTGAATGGACTCCTAAAACAGGAACACATTAGACTACCTTCTCTCAAACAACTGGTAGAGCAGCCTGTATAAACTCTTCTTCTCTGTGGTTAGCAATGCAATGTCTCATTAACAAAATTTCTTTTGCACAAAGGATCTATTACAAACAACCTGGAGGCTATGTGGAGGTAGACTATCACTGACTAAGAAAACAAACTGTAGAATGGTAAAGATACATGCAGTTGGAAATGGTTAGCATGCTGGTCCAACAGGCCAGACCAGCACAGATAAGAGCAAAAAGAATCAGTCAGATGTACAGGTCAGGGTTAGGTGTGTCAGCTAATAGCAATACCCTTCCAGTGGGAGAATAAATTAAATTATGTTTGTACGCTAAGTGCAAACAAATAATGCAGTTACAAAAGAGCTTGATGTGACGATTTTATTCCTGGCTGAGGAGAGACGATCAATCTTCACTCTTCATCTCCCTCAAATGTGAGGAAACAGTGAGCAGCTGGCTAGCGTAGGTTAGCGTAGCACAAACCCTGGAAAGAAGTCAAACAACTAGCTGCCAAAAATGACCTTTCACCTTGTGAAAGTACATCAAAATCAGTGGTCAAGTTCTCCATCTCGATTTTTGATCATGAACAGATCCTAAGCTATGACCTTGTCATCAATCAAGATTCTGAAGACACCCAATGTGGATAGAATGTGTATGACGGTGGTATCTGTAATGTTCAGCTTCCAGAATGTAATGCCAACAGTGGGTCAAAATTGAGGCAATCACCTTGCCAAAAAATACATTTTCACTTTTTCTTTTTCATAACGTGCCCGATGTGTATAACCTGTGTAAATGTGAGGACTGACTCTACAACGGTTCACCAGCTGGAGTCCAAACAATAGATGGAGGATAGACAGATAGATGGTGGAGGGGATGACACCCCTTTGGAAAGATTTGTATTAAAAGTACTAAAATATTCCAGAACCTCTACTCTGCGCTTTGATCAGAGAGAAAAAATGAATCAAAGATTTAATCATCCTTGCTCCAAGCCAGGCCTCAGACACCAAAAATCAATGGTTATCATCAGTCAACATGACATACTGCCCACTGGGGGGGCGAAGGATATGGGAATCTAATGGACCACAGATGCTGCAGGGCAAATAACTTAAGCACTCATCGTTGGGCAGTGTGATCACACACAGTATGAAGTAATATATCAGACCACCGTCTAATTCATTCACCGGTTTGCTTTGATGAGGCTCAGGAACACTCAACACTCTGGCAGCGAAGGTGGAAGGAACTCATGTCTTACTAGTGACAGTCTAGAAACCAACATGAGGAGCCTCAGTTCACATTAAACTCCGACCCTCTGGGATTTGAACAATTTAACTGTTTCAGAGGGTCAATAAAACCCCCAAAAACCTTAAAATACAAAACATGTTTTAAAAAAAAGAAGAAAAAAAAGATCCATGTGACATAGAAGGGAGAAATACTGAAGGATGGCACGCTCTCTCAGCAAAGCGTATGAGTGTGATCCAATGCAAAGCATGATGACCTACTTTTCTCTTTCTCTCTAGCTCACTTTCTACTGTAGCTCTGCCTCCCAGGGCAGCATCCATTCCAGTCAGGTTTAACAGGGTGTACAGTAAAGTTACTCTAGGCACAATATCTTTTTCTCCTCATCTTTTTTATTCCATGAATGCATGAATCGGACCATGAGGCTGATGGAGCAGACAACCCATACAGGCGTTTCTTCCTATTTGCTCGGCTGGTGTCTGCATCCGACGATTTTGATTGAGATGTCAGCCTTTATTACAGAGCTGTCAACCGTCTGATTGTATCTTCCTCTTCCATGCCACCAACAAGACATACTGTTCTTGCTCTTGGCTTTATCATGTTGGGGTGTGGGGGATGGGGAATGCTTGCACACATATGAACTAAACAGGGGCTGAGTGTTGAAGCCTGGGGCGAGAAGAGACAGTTTCTGTGGCTGAGCAAGAAGACGGAAAGATGCGAATGAAGGAAAACGATCAAGGCTGTGATTATAATGCTGGGATGCCTGTGCATGCAGGAAACATATGAACAATTATAGTGTGCATTAAGGCAGCATGAAAAGTAACAGGTTTGCGCAGCTCTGTGTGTGTTTTAAGCCCAGGGCCTAATTACAAGACCTAGAAATTAGAGAAAAAGCTCACTTTTGTTTACAGGAGACCTTTTTCTTTTTCTCTTTTTTTTTTAACCCTAGGTTGATTGCAGCATGGAAAAAAATAAAGGTTCAACTGAAGTCTCTGCCATAATCCCTGTGTTATGGATAATGTGAAAGAAAATCCACTAATGCAAAGGATAAACTTTGCATTGACATTTAGCGGACACACAAACCAGCTGCCATTTGTACCAACACATCAAAGAAATCATTGTAAAGGAGTTGGAAAAAGGAACATTTATTATTGACTCAAACAATGACGGAGGAAATGAATCGCTGGTCACTTCCCTAACGTCACAGCGGAGCTCCGTCCCACAGTGAGATGAGTAACGACACGAGGCAGATCAGTGGGTTTTCACATGAAGCATAACTGATTAGACATCAGCCTTCTGAACAATCAATACCTATTGTAAGGCAATATGACACATCAGCTTCTTGCATTAAGAGTCAAGAGTTTGCTGACTCACCTCCCTATTACGTAAGACAGGTACACAGACGACGAGTCATGATGAAAAATATTTGGTGGTAATAGATTACTTGAGAGTTTTAAACCTTTAAACGTCTTTGTACTTGATCCTTATGTTTGTACGCATACTACTACACTGATTAGAACCATTGACTGTAATCCGATTACCACTACACTTTCATCATCTTGCTCAAGTCAACACGATTTGCTTAATCATCCACTATAGTAAACTAGAAAAAACACAAATGTCAGTAATACTAATATATATATATATATATATATATATGTGTGTGTGTGTGTGTGTGTGTGTGTGTGTATATATATATGTGTATGTGTGTATGTATATATATATATATATATATATATATATATATATATATATATATATATATATTTATACATAAAACAAATGCCATGTGATGTGATTGTGATTGATGATTTATGCATGATAGAATAATAAATTAAATTGATCCAGCACAAACTGTACGATAAGTACAGGCATGAAATACTTGGTGGTTGTGCAAACACGGCACAACTCACATTTTCTTTTCAAGATGTAATTGGATCGGGGTATTGCGGTGCTACAGACATGTAACTACGCATCCTGGCTTCACATACAAACAACAGCAATGCAGCAATGGAGAAGTTTTCCCCAAACATCTGTCGGCCCACAATAAAGATTCTGTTAAGACACAGATGGAACTGAAATACAAGTATAAATCAAAGTATCTGAAGCCGCTGAATAAATCTCTGTGAAGGTTAAAGGTCTGGGTATTAATAGAAAAACTGATATGTATTTTTTAAAAATCAGCTTCAAAATAAAGTCAGAATGAAAAGCAGATTTTATAATTAGAGAAAAATCAGAAGTGAAAATGAAAAAAAAGATCTTTAATTGAGAAAAGGCAATCCATCATGTGATATCGATCATTGGTGATGCAGGAGAGTCGCCTCTTCCTGTCTGAGAGCAGCAGACATGCAGTCTGCCGTCAGAGCTGTGGACCAATGACATTCTAGCGTGCTTCCTTTCTGTCCCTGTGTCAGATATTCATGACTAAAAGCAATGACGCTCCAGGAAAAATGAGACATGAAGGTCTCAACACGAGAAAGAAACACCAGCCTAAGCTCAATGCCTAGTGACAAGACCTGAGGAAAATGATCAAACTATTCAAAGAAACAATATGAAATATATCTCATACAAAGTATGGATTCCAAAAATAAAAATAGCATTGATGATAATGCATTCTGTAATCCTGGTCTCTTATTTTAGAAATACATCTCAGAGACATGTGTTGCTGAGTGGGTCCGTCCTGCACAGCTTACATACAAGCAATTTATCTGAGGGTGACGCGTCAGGCCGGATGACAGAAATTAAAACGGCAAGCATGTGCTCTGCTTTCTTGTGATATTTGAATTCCTAAAATGTGGCCAGCTTTTATAATCTTCAGTCATATGAGTGAGGGTGTGCAGAGTCAGACAGTCTCCACATGCTCTCCTATTTCTGTCTGAGATCACAGTGGTTCTGTTCTTCTCTGCTGTCTGACCAGCTCTGGTGCGACAATCCCACATCTCCCCTTTTCTCTCCTGTCCTTCACAGCTTTGTAACAAAAACACACATTGTTCAACCCGTCAATTTAAAACCATTGACTGCTCCCACCACACGTTCCACTGGTCGGTCGGTCTCCTCATTAGCCCTGTTGTGACGAGATCTCTCACGTGTGGCAGACAGTAGCAAAGGTCAGGTTGAACTCCACAGGAGTGGGTATATATATTAGAACCAAACAGCCAAAGCGGGGGTTAGTAGTGTTTGTAAAGGGGCTGCAGAAGCTGTGCGTGATCAGATTTTTCCTCACCTGAAGCTAAAGGGAAGGAGCCGATGACGACTTAACAAACTATCTCAATCTCTTGCCACTGAGTTGACCTATGACTTTCCAAAGCCCCTCCGGCAAGAAGCATGAATGTGAGTGTCAAACAGCCACTGACCCCTCGACAGGTAAGGGAGAATTTAGCAGCACAAGAAAGCATTGATTCACGCACACACCCGCACCTCAGGGGATCTATAGGGGCCGGCCTCCTTCTTAACACCAGCATGGTATTTTCAGAGAAGCTGTCTGACTTTTGACATGTCTCTGCTCCTCCATCAGCTGCTTTAAGTGCCTCAGATATCGGATATACAGTATATGCGGATGATATTTACTTCCATCCAGGCCGAATGGTGTGATACTGATGATTAAAATGCAAAAAAAATGAGAGCTGTAAGTTCATTATAGAAGTGTATCAACACCTACATGAATCATAATGCAGCTATAACACATGTTGAGTTACTATGGAATTAATTGCAGGAATCCAGGGACGTTGAGGTGTTTTTATTTTCCAACTCACCAATTCATCCAAATTACGCATGTCACATAAAACTCTCTTCTGCTGCCAGAGGAACGGTTCTGGATCTGGCTCATCCACGTCCTCCACACTCTTGCTGCTCTCCTTCCGACTGTAACACCTACTGGGCGGGCTCTGCTCAGGTGTTTCGGTCAGCTGGCACTCCTGGTCCCGAATCTCCTCTTCGATCTCCTCCTCCAGCTGGATCAACATGGGGGCCAACATGCCAAACTTGGACCCACGCCTCGCCACCTCCAGAAGGCACAGAACAAAATTCTTCTCGTTGCACCTCTCCACTAGATCGTTGGTCTCAAACATGAGGACATCCTTGATCCAGAGCTCCTGTCTGCACCAGGTGATGAAATTCGACACGTTGTCCCGAGCCAGGAACGAGCCGGGGACCACGTTACGAGACTGGAAGATGACATCTTTAGATGGCACCTTCATGGACCGCGCAGCCTCCGGGTACTCCAGCTGGAAGTCCTGAGCGGCGCGGTTCACGTTGTTGGCGTGCCGACAGAGGGCACAGCCCGTCCCCAGCCCGTCCAGAAAGGTGTCCGCAGTGAGATCTAGGTCGTACAGGGTGTTCAGCCATTCAGCCAGATCCTCCTTCATGGCATACAGGTACTCTTCACTGGATTTAAAGGGCCGGATACTCTTGGAGGCAGATGACTGGATGTTGCTCTGATCAGCCATATTGTCGGATTTTTTTTTTTTTTTAATTATTTTTGTTTGTAGTCTTTCTATCCGATCTACTTGATGATCTCCGATTGTCTCATCGCACGATTGCGCTCCACAGCCTCACCCACTGATACAGCGGAACAACCGCGTTGACGCATGGGTCCATGCCGACCCGCCGGTCGGGTTTCTTAGCAGAGCTCCTTGGATCCACGCTTTGTCAGGGGCACACCGGGATGTGTTGCGGTCTTGGCGCATGGATGCGTTTTCAGGGTGTCTCTGTGAAAGTCGTTTTTCTTAAAGAGCGCATCGCCGAGTCCTGGAAACGAGAACGGGGACGGAGCACTCCGGGAACGCCGACAGACATCCATGCGATGCGTTTAATCCGCCCTGTGGCCGGTAGGTCGTCTCACCCACGAAGATCCACGTGTCACCATGTCCGTGTCCGTGACTCCGCTCCGCATGGATGAAATCACGACCACCGAGCGGCACCGAGCCCCGCAGCTCATGCGTCCCGCAGATAGGCCCGCCTCCCGCGCTGAATACGTTGACCTGTTGTGGATCAGACTAGCAGAGCGACTCGGTGGCACATCCCATAATGAGGGATCAACGCATGCGGAGGAAGAAAACTTAACCCCATGTTCACCGACACAGCTGCATACAGTCTTTCCAGGGTCCGCTTTAAACGATGCAGGGGCGTCGCTAGAAATAAACCCTTGTGCAGAAGCTCAGCCCCCCTTCCTTTGACTCAACTCACGTTTGCATGCCTGCATTTCATTTATTTATTTTTTATTTTTAATTTTTTGTTTTTTATTTTTTAAATTATTTTTTTTAAAGTTCCATAACAGAATCAGTTATTCAAAATAATCTTCTTTTCCTTTCGGCTTTTCCCTTCAGGGGTCGCCACAGCGAATCAGTTGCCTCCATCTAACCCTGTCTTCTGCATCCTCTTCTCTCACACCAACTACCTTCATGTCCTCTTTCACTACATCCATGAACGTCCTCTTTGGTCTTCCTCTAGGCCTCCTGCCTGGCAGCATCATAGGTGCCGCAACTTCTGCTTACTGTAGGGACATATCTACAGTATGTAAACTAATCGCCTTAACTGCCAATTTAAAAGTCCTAAAGCTACTTACCTATTTATATTTACAAGGAACGTCATTAACCGGTTCAGGAAATGTATTTTTTTGTTCTAACCGGCTCAGGAACATCAATTATTGGGTGGAATGTAAAACCAAAAACATTATAATACTGTGTCTGTCCGGAACGAACCGATTGGCAAAAAATTGTGGTTCAAAGCTGTGATTTATATTAAATGATCTACAGTTTTTCTTAGCAAACTATTTCTGGTGAAGGTAAATATGTAAATGTATTAGTATGTAAAAAAAATTTTTCAACACATTTAATAAAAGCCAAACCTTGTGTGATTGGGGAGGACGTAACCTCATATAAGTTATTAAACTTTTGCAAATGTGTATTCTTACGCATTTCAGAGTAAGAACTTAACATTTCAAATAAATACAAAATTATATTTCAAATCACAATATGCTCCAAAGGTTAAAAAAATAAAATAAAATACAGTATTCCAGTTTCACACGCCCAACAACAAATCCAGGTTGATTTTGTGAGCATTAAACGTCGTTTATATCCTGACGTTGTGATTTTTTAATGCATTCGTCTTTTCCTCTTAGTATTTATTTCCATGAATCCACTGAAGGAAAAGATCTTGTTAAAACTAAAATGTGAGAATTTACAAGATCACATGCTCTACTAAACTGGGTCAAGCAACAATCTAATAAGTCATTTGTTAGTAGATTGTGAAACATTTAAATGTAAAATGACTTTTAATTCCAGAAGTTACAGCCAGATCTGTTTAACATAAAGGGAAAGTACTTAAATGCAAAATTACTTTTGCAAGTATGTGCTAGAAATTCCCAATGCAAATGCAAAAACTGTGAAGCTAACTTTGTTGAATTTCAACCAGAGACGTCAGGGTTAGATTCGACATTATGCCACAGGACCGTTTACAATAGGCATTAAGGCTTATAAAGTATTTCTGTGAGAAGACGAAACATAGCTTGTGTCTCTTTGGCTTCAAAGTTTACCATAAGAACATGTCCGACTCTCACAATAGTGAAGTATTTGTGTGGTTTCTAACAAATGGCCTCAGGGTATAAAGGTCAAGAATGCTTGCATCTCAGCATCATGGGACAACAACAACTCTACATGTCACAAAAATTCCCTTCCAACGGTATAATCATATCAGTGGTTAAAGGATATCACGAAGAGAGTATTCCGCTGTTAGTCTAAGCTCTCATGACCTTTGCAGTGAAAGTATGGATATTGATTCGAAAGAGGCATTCAGTAAAAGTCAATGAATAAAAATGAGATTACAGTCGGAGCTCATAAACCATGAAACAATAGGTACAGCTGTGAAAATTATGAGAGAACTTAATGACCTACTATGATCAAGTTATCTGTTATCCCACAGATTCTGGGAAGTTGAAACATTCTGGATCACATCTGGGATATTACCAGGATCCAGATCAGTTTTTAAAATATGATCGTAGTCAACAGGATGTCAGTGAGATGATAGAAACTGCTCTGAATGCAGAATGGTTTTCTTTTAATAAAAACTCAAAATATTTGGAATTACTGCTGATGCTTTTGTATCAGGACTAATAATGTTGCTAGAGTTCTTACATGAAAGGAGTGGCAGCAATTCTTGATTTAAACCCTTCATCTGTATTGTACTGTAATGTAACACCTGGACTCATAACATACAAAAACTTTTCACTGGGCCTTTAAAATTCCTGGGTCAATCTCTACCGGACCGCCTGATGTGTGGCTGTTTGAATTTAAGCAAAGCCCTCTGACCAGAGGGAGGGAGGCTTGTTTTCATTTAAAAAGAGGGATGTGTCTGTTTAAGAAATAGAGCGAGAGAGAGAGAGAGAGAGAGAGAGAGAGAGAGAGAGAGAGAGAGAGAGAGAGAGAGAGAGAGAGAGAGAGCAAGAGAGAGAAGGGGGGGTGATGAGATCATTTTCTGGACTGAATGAATCAGCTTTGCTGTCAGTAAAACAGTAAAAAGGGTGAGAGAGAGAGAGAGAGAGAGAGAGAGAGAGACAGAGAGAGAGAGAGAGAGAGAGACAGAGAGGAGGGGAGAATCCAGCAGCCTTTTGCTCTACATGATGAACTGACCACAGCAGTTTCTGAATGGGTGACAAGACTGATGTCGGACCACTTCTAACACACACAGCTGTGAGCTGTTGAAGCTGAGGCGGAATCAGCAGAGCAAAAGTGTTTCTGTCCCGGCCTAAAAAGACCGGAACTTTAAGCCTGGGGGCTCGGAGGGAAACAAGTTGGCAAGTAAAAACACACAGATGTATTTCGTACTTGTATTTTTGTCACAGTACAGTTGAAACTCAAGAGAACGCCCAAAGCAATCTTTAGACAAATTGTAGATAACAAAGAGTGTAAACGCTCTAATCACAGAGTGATGACTGGCAGAATCCAGCAGGCAGGATTATTCAACAGTACCCAGTAGGGCTACAAATAGGAAATATCCAATAGCTGTATGATGCTCATAACAGATACTTTTGCCCAATGTAAAAATTATTCGAAGAATTATCATCTGTGATCTATGATAGCTAAAATTTAGCTTATGCACTTGTTAACAAGCAAACTTTAATGTTGGTTTAGGCTATTTCACTTAATACGACGTCATTACAACGGCATGCTGCTTATAATAACTAAGATCATTAAAATGTTATGTGCTGTTTGTTTATTTTCAGTCTCTTGGAGATGAGAGCAGATCAGTGAGGATGATGAAATGAGTAATGTTTAATGTTTTAGATGCCAGAATGATGACAGCACAATTCTCTGGTATGGGTGTTTTCAAGCCTACCTCATGCAGTCATGGCAACAAGAAAACTCTGCACACACAAACATTGATCCTATGCCCCCCCCAGGGCTAACCCTAGAACCACCCCTGGTGCAAAGCAACAGAAACCAGACCTCTTGAGTGGCCTGAAGACTGTTGCACCAGAGGCTTCAGACTAACCTGCACCACCCATTGGTAAGAAAGGAAATAGCAGCAGCTGTTCAGACCCAGAGGTGTGATCCGTCCACTTCAGAGGTAAATAGAAGAAAATTTCTGCGTTAGAGGGGAACACAACGAAGTCATAAAAGCCAAATCCTAATCCAGTTTCCAAGACGTGAGTTATCAAAGGGCTTCCTCAAAAAGAAAAAAAGTTCAACACTAAATTTTAGGAATAGTTTAGTACCTCTATCCTCCAGTTTAGTTAGCTGCAACAAAAATCATTCATTCCCTATCTTCCTCCTGGATTTCAAAAAATATACAGGTTTGGAAAACAAGAATCAATTGCAATGAACCATATAACCATAAAAATATATACGCTGCTCAAAAAATCAGAAGAACACTTGGAAAACACATCATATCTAAACGGGGGGGGGAAATGGTCTTGAATATCTTTCCTGATAATAAGTAGGTGATGTATTAGTAACAAAATGATGCCACATGATTTGATGGAAATTAAAATGATCACTCGATAAGAGGGGGGAAATCAGACACGCCAAAAATGAAAGTGAAAAAATGATGCAGCAGACTGGTCCGTTTTGCCAAAATGTCACTGTAACAATTCAAAATGATTCTCAGTAGTTTGTGTGGCCCCCACATGCTTGTATGCATGCCTGACAACGTTGGGGCATGCTCCTAATGAGATGACGGATGGGGTCCTGGGGATCTCCTCCCACATCTGGACCAGGGCATCACTGAGCTCCTGGACAGTCTGAGGAGCAACCTGGCAGCATTGGATGGACCTAAACATAATGTCCCAGAGGTGTTCTACTGGGTTTAGGTCAGGTGGATGTGGGGGCCAGTCAATGATATCAATCCCTTCATCCTCCGAAACTGCCTGCATACTCTAGCCACAGGAGGTCGGGCATTGTGGACCAGGAGGAACCCAGGTCCCACTGCATCAGAGTAGGTTCTGACAGTGGGTCAAAGCATTTCATCACGATACCTAATAGCAGTCAGGGTGTCATTATCTAACCTGCAGAGGTCTGTGCGTCCTTCCGGGGTATGCCTCCCCAGACCATCAATGGTCCACCATCAAACAGGTCGTGCTGAATGATGTTGCAGGCAGCATAACGTTCTCCAGGGCATCTACAGACCCTTTCACATCTGCCACATGTGCTCAGGTTGAACCTGCTCTCGTCAGTGAAGAGTACAGGGCGCCATTGCCGTACTTGCCAATTCTGGTGGTCTATGGCAAATGCCAGTCGAGCTCTACGGTGCTTGACCTCAACCTAGTTTTCTCAAGGTCAAGGTCATCATCTCATTATCATCCCCTTTGCCGCCCATGCAATGTGCTTTTTGTTTCATCCTTCTATCAGCAACAGTTGCGAAGATATTTGGTGGACAAACGGACATACACACACTAACAATTACAACACTTCACCGTTTTGAAGCGGGGTTTAATAAACCTCATATGTCAGTATAAATACACTTAAAGCTGCATCTCCTGTTTTATCAAATACGATAGTTTTGCTCTCATCTGAGGAAAACAAGTGGCAGGTCTGGACTGTCTGGCTCAGAAAGCCAAATAGGATGTCAGGACAGATCACTTTTATTTCCTAACAGTAATTATATATTTTCTGTATGTAATCTGCTCCACATTTCACATCTCTAAATGACATAACTGTAATAAATCAAAACACATCAAATCGGTAAAACTTTATTTCCCCAAAAGAGTCACCATACAAGTCATTTTTGGGAAATAAGAAGCAACTTAACGAATGCATTTTTACACAATACATCCAACCTAATGCATACTTAAAAAAAATATTTGCGCACAATACAAGATGTAGCATAAACAAGAAAAACTAAAATAGAAAAAAGGGAACGAGTTGAATGGAAATGGACAAGATGACTGAACGCAGTTCTATAACCACCGACAAAGAGTCTTTAAATTAAAAATTCTTGTCTTAAAAATGAAATTCCACATCAGGAATGGTCAGGAAACTCTTCAGTAGGGTCGTTCCCGGCGGTCCTGGCGATGGTCCCTATATAGAAGATAAGGAGCAGAAAAAACCCTTGAATGGTCAAAGGTCTGTCTTCCCCTGCTTTTTTCAGTTTGCTTAAAACTTAATCTACAAATATCGTCATTGTTCCGGAACAGACTCTACTCAATGACATTTAAAAACATACAACCAAAACTACCTCATATCCATCTTTCCACCTGGTGGGCCCATTCCTCTTCCACCTCTGCCACCCATGCGGTCCATGGGAGGTCCTCCACGCCCAGCTCCACGATATCCTCCCCTATCCATTCCACGGCCCCTGAATCCACCGCGGTCGCCTCCCCAGCCACCACGGAAATTTCCAGGTCCGCCTGGGCCTCCAGCTCCCGCTGGGCCACCGCGATCCATTCCTCTGCCTCCACGCATTCCCATTCCACCTCTGCCTCTCTCACCTCCTGGGGGAAATGGAGGGCCACTGCCCAGCCCTTCAGGTCTGAGGGCTTTGCACTGGTTGCACTCCATCCTCCAAGCAAAGTTTTGGTTGCCACACCCCCTGTCAGGAGAACATGAAATTCAATTAAATCATGCTTCTTTAAAACAACAACAACACTACAACTTTGACGACGAAGTTAATACACACGGGTTAGGGCATTCCCAGTCTCCTGCTCTCTGCTGCATGTTGGCTCCTGTGGGCCCGCCTCTGCCCATACCACGAGGTCCTCCTCGTGGGCCGAAGCCTCCACGGTCGCCACCACGGCCCATCATTCCTGTTAATGAAATAAAAGCAATATTAACCACATGATTGCATTCCCAGCTGTAAAGTCCAAACTTCCAAAGTCGATATTCTGCAAGTACAAACAACCTTGTTGTAGTAAAACAAATGAGAATTCCTAAAATTTACCTCCACGGCCCATCATACCATCACGCATGGGCATGCCACCTCTCATCCCGCCCATCATGGATTTGCGCCGTGCCATGGATACCTTGAGCCGTTGGCCTTGGAACTCCTTCCCTAATATAAAACAGAATTATAGACAGCTGTGAGATATGCTTTAATATGTGAATTTAGAACAAATGTAGTCGATGCAACATACCATCAAAATGCTCAACAGCTGCCTTGGCACAGACCGGCTCCTCATAAGACAAGGTGGCATCTCCCTTCGGCTGTCCACTGTCCCTGTCTCTGTATATGTTGATGGCAGGTTGGCCCAGTCTGCGATTCATCTGCACGCACAAAGAATCAATATTACTCACATTCGACACATTTTTCTTGCGAGAGCAATTCAATTCTCAAGTTGAGAGCAATTCTTACCCTGATTGGTCCAACGTGTTTAAAAAATTCAGCCATTTCCTCAAGGTTAGCCTTTTCAGTCAACCCTGTGATGTAGATTGTGCTGTTTTCAGAGTCATCCTGCTCTTCAGGGCGTCCTATAAAAACACTTCCAGTCAATTATCCAGAAACATTTTCCAACACCAAGAAGTATTCAGAATATGACACTTAAACGCCAAGGTAGAGAAAGTCCTACACACCCATATCACGGTCATCCCCGCTCATAGGTCCTGTAGTCCATTGATAGAAGGGAAGAAGACAGATTGAAGAAAGTCAGTGTGAGCAACTGGAGTTCAGTGTACAAACACCTGAGGAGTACTAAACAGTAATTCTGAAAAGCCCTCTTAATGCTTTCAGCCATATTGGGAAGTTGAAAAAAAATGGCACCTTACGGTACACCACAATTGATATTTTGATTGAAAATTGACCACCCCAGACTCTCAAATGTAAAATGTAAAAGCCACGATGACCAGTTGTAAACCCTCACAATACCCAAGAATTCAACTCAAAAGAATTGTTTGTTAAAGCAATAATAGAACACTTGTGAAATTTTGCAATTAACCTCTCAAAAGCTCATTTTGAAACCATAAGCAGAGACTGAATTATACCAAGTACCCCAGGGGAAAATGGTCTCAGGCATTGAACAAAAAAGAAAAATGAATATTTTCATCCGTAATATTTTCAGACGGGTTCATGTAAATATTTTTTCCAGGACACAATACATTTATACTCAAAACATAGTTGCTCAAATAGTTAAGGCTTTCAAAATGACTAACCAGTGTAATACTCGTTAACTTACCACCAGGCTTACTGAAGCCACCTCTGTCTCCAGCGCTGCTATGGGGAATAAATGGAGATATGAAGGCGATTTCCCTTTTACAGCCACTCCCATGGCTCGAGCATAGTGGCTTGATTGAGGGAGTAATGAAAACATTCCAACGAGCCCAACAGAAACTTTAACGCCCCCAAACTATTATTACAGAATAATCTAATTGAGGGGATAAAGAGAATTAGCTCCGTATTATTCCTTAGCTTGTTGAATAAAACTCAAATATCAATCTGCAATAGTGGATACAGGTGTAAAAAAAAATACGACTAACATTGTTACTGTTTTTGAAAGGGTAACAAACCCCCCAACTTTTTACATCATTAGAAAGGATTTCAGATGCATTGATACTTGACATGTTTTTCACCCAGAAACTTCCAATGACAGTAATTCAAAGCGTTGCAAGTATAAAAATGCTGGTGACTAAATCCCCAGGATCGTTTTTGTGAGGGATGTAACAGACACAGTGCATCTGAAATTTCACAAGTCGACCAGGTGAACATGTTCACCAGGTATAAAAATAATTATACAATGTTCAAGAGAAACAAACACCAATAAAAAAAAATTTACAGCATTTTTTAGTGCTATTTTAACTTAAAAACAAAGAATGGACTGTCAGTTAATATACCCATGCTTAAACAAGAAAAAATCCTTGGTTGTTGAAAAAAGGCAGACCCCGAATCTTTGTTTAAGATCCCTCTTGTTGCTTAAGTTGGCGGCTCTGTACTGAGTACAGATACGTTTTAGAGAATAGCTGGTTTTAAATGGCTCTGTTACCTGTACGGTATAAATGTGACAAAGCATGTTAAAAAGTGTTCAAAAGAATGATCAAACATTTGTATTCCAAACCACAAAAACAATTTAAACATTGCAATGACATTGTGCGCCCCACCCCCCCATAACAGACATACCTGTGCAAGGTTAAAATTACCCTAAAATGAAAATTGATCATAACTTCACGCTATATTTGAGTTTAGAAATATATTCAGGTATTATTTTCCTATTTATGCATTATCTGCCACTGCTTTGAAAACACCTTTTTTGAATGATTAGAGTTCTATATTGTGGAAAACCGTTGTGTTTGCGTGTTTCCTGCATCAGAACAAGTCACGAGAACGTCTTTGAGATATATTTATAGGGGTACACCTTTCAACCAGAAATTATGAAATTGCAAAAATATTTTACCACCTGATGATTCTCATGTCATTTCTGACCCAAAAGAAGTCAATATCCTCAACTTTCCATACCTAAAACAAAACTTTCAAGTGACAAATATTTATTGTGAGGAAAAATCAAAACATGCCGATTAAAATATGTTGTCATCCTGAATTTTTGAACGAGTAATTTAAAAATTAACAGAGAACAGCCTGTTTACCTCAGAATTTTCAGGTGAGCTGAATAAAAAGGTTATCTCATATAAAGCTTGATCAAGCCACTTCCGGCAGTAACCATTTCACAGTATGGACTGACAGAAAATAAAATATTTAAACTACCAATCAATTAAGGTATCAAAGCAAATGTGTGATTCAAAATCAACTGGCATTAGACACACAATAATACTGATTCCACAAAGGCTGAGACACCATAAAGCAGAAAACTGAATGGACAAAGTTGATGTGAAGAACACGTTTTATCAAATATTAAGACTGAATCACCAGGCTTACATGGACATCGTTCCAAATAGATGTAATTCAGTATTTCAAATTTCTTTTGCTGCACCTGTTCCAACTTGTTTTAAGATGTTGTTTGTATTACATGTATTTGTCAACACTGTAATCAATACTGAGGCTTCTTTCATGTTCACGTCAGGACGTCTTAAAATATGAACATAGTATGGCGTTCTGTTTCATTCATGTTTAACACAGCATTCCAACTTTTGGGACCAGGATTGTAATATTTTAAGTTTAACACACCTGGGTGCCAGTTGTTCCAAAGCCGGTATTTTACCATTTAGCCGAACCATAAACTATGGACAGCACCTTAAACATTGTCTACATGTATATAGATAAACCGCTGAGTCTCAACTATTCTAACTGTAAATAAATAAAAGATGGTAACCAGTCCTGAAGAGCTCTGGCGCTTTTAACACCTCTTCAACAATTTTTCCCCTCTGCACTTGTGACACCAGAACAATATGCCAGTGAAGAGCCAGCGAAAGACTTGCAGATGTGTTTGCAAATATAACTTATCAAATCTGTTTAAATGTATTCTGCCATTAAAGTTTACAGTTCTATAAATTTTGGATTGCCTGGATTTTTAAAAAATATTGACCACAAAGACCACAACCCATTTAAAAGATTTGACAATTTGTTTTAGGAAACAAAATCTATTTTACTCCTTCTGAAACCAATGTTGTTGCTACACGCAGACTCTCACTATTCAGAAAACAGGCATTTCCTTTGTCTTTCATATTAATACGGTGTATTAATAAGATTTTGAATATTTGCACTTGACCATATCCACACCACAATTTTTGGTATTGTTTCTTCAAGCCAATCAAACCAAGACAAATAGCCAAAGACTGAAAAACACAAAACAAAACATGCATCCACTTTTAAGTGCATAGAACCCTTATTCAAAGGAAATACACTGACCCAAATTTCAGCATTGAGTTTTTGAAATGCAAAACAGTGTACTGCATATGGCCAGTTTCTCTAAATTATTTAACATATCAATGTTAATTTATCAAGTCTCACACATTAACTTTTAGTTAAGGACTACAGCAGTACAATTTAAAAAAAAAAAAAAGGTGAACATCAGGATTTTTGCAAAGTTAACCTGCATTCTTCTTGCAGAAAATGCCACCCTACAAGGAATGTCCCATCATGACATAAGGAATTAAGATGAGGCTGCTGAGTTTACTAGTTTGTGAACCTTCCTTAAGAATGCCCATTATATTTTTAAGATGCAGATAAACGCAATCGCAAAATGCTTCTATCACATACCCTGACCAATCCTTTAACTTTTTGATATTGCCTTATAATCAAATCGTGTCCTAGGATATACATAGTTCATCCTATATGTTAATGCACAGGCCTCTGATCAGAAATCAACTGAATTTGTAAAGTATTTTCTTACCTTTGGCCAAAAGAGAGGCAGGTCTGAGAGTCTGGATAATATTGCTCTTGTACTGCATTTTTCATTCAGGAACACCATGCATTATCAGAAAAACCTACAATTTATCAGAATTTACCACTAATAATCCATGATCCCATTTGAGAATTTGTTTAAAAATTACTCAAAGTTTCAACTGTTCTTAATGGTGCCTCCTCTCAGCCCTGCCCCAAGTGACCACAGCACCTGTCAAATCAAATCAAAATCCATTTGAAATAAGGTGGTAAGGAAAGAAGCTTACCCCATGCCACGGCCCATGCCTCCACGTCCACGGTGCATCATTCCACCTCGGTCAAAGCCATCCCTGCCAGGGCCCCTGCCATCTCCTCCCCCTGGGTACCTCGAAGAATCAGAACCAGAGTAACCAGAACCACCACCCTGGCCATCCTGTCTGTAGTTATCTGTAAAAAGCATCACAAATGCATTAAAATACAATAGGTCAATTAGGATTACAATCTAGCAATAAAGCAGAGGTAAAAATGTTAGCTTACTGTAATGGTTGGACTGGTTGTAACTGGGTGGTCCACCCTGTTGGCTATACTGGCTCGCTGGCGGCTGCCCATAGGAACCAGTAGCCTGAGGTGGGTAAGTCGGAGGAGCCTGTGATTGCTGCTGGCTCGTCTGCTGGTACCCTTGCTGCTGACCGTAGCTTGCCTGCTGTGCCTGATAACCAGGCTGTTGCTGGCTGTATGCTGCTGGCTGGGAGTAACTGCTTTGGCTGTAGCTAGCTGGCTGGCTATTAGCATTGTAGCTAATGAAGAAAAAGAGTTAAAAAATGATCATGTAGAATTAATCTGTTCTTTTGCTGTTAGTGGTGTTTTCCATACCTCTGAGGTGCAGTAGGAGTAGCCTGCTGACCATAACCAGGATAGGCAGACTGGGCAGTATACCCTGGCTGAGAGCCGTAAGACTGGGAGGCAGCTGGAGCAGTGGCAGCAGCAGGTGTGCCATCATATCCACTTGCTCCATACCCCTGGGCTGACTGGGAGTAGTTGTGAGTGGTTGACTGGGCAGCAGGATAACCAGCTGTAGGAAACATGTCCAGGCTTCATTAATTTCATACACTTTCCAATTTAGCAATACAATTAAATCACAGCCTAATCAGTTATCTGCACACAGCCAATGTACTTTCAAGTAGTAAGTAGTATAGATTACATCTTATGCTCCTATTACAAAAACTGACCGGATGCAGGTTGGCCATATGAAGATCCATACTGCTGTTGCTGCTGAGGGTAGCCTGCAGCAGCTGGAGTGGTCTGGGAGTAGGTGCCATCAGCAGCAGCAGCTGCAGGTTGGGCATACGTCCCATAATTCTGCTGCCCATAGCTTTGCTGAGGAGGGAAAGAGGCAACAAATTTCAACTGACTAATCAGTACAAAGATTTGGGTGATTTATTTAATTCCAATGGGGAAATAAATAACATTTTAAATTGACTGCTACATCATCATAAGCATCAACAGATTTAATAAATTAGTTATGTTTTAATTAAATTTCATGCTTCCAGTTCAACCTCATTCAATGGTGCAAAACCAAGATGAGCCTTCAATAGAACTTGAGTCCAACATGATGAATTGGAAACAATTCATCTGTGATGTCACGACAACTGTCCAAATCTTACTAGCCCAACTAAAAGAAAGGTAGAGCAGAAAAGAAAACTCGCAAACTCAGTTTGACCTCACCTGAGCAGACTGTCCATAGCTTTGTGAGGGCTGGGCAGCGTAAGAAGCATACCTGTAAACAACAAAGGACAGTTTGTCAGAATGTAAGGCATTTCCCTAAAATACCTACATATAGTGCACCTTACACTAAACTTTTTCTCATCTCATGTGATTCTCATCTGATTGATGTATAATAACCTAAATAATCACATTATGTAGATTATCGGAATGATTGCTTTCATGACTGTAACTCCTAAAAAATAGACAGTTTTATAAGTTAGTTAACTGAACATCCTTACCCTTGCTGAGAGCTTGTCTGAGTGTACGAGCTGTAATCTGTAGAAGGGAAAATACGAACAAATTAAATGTTAGCAGTGAATTTTAACAATAGAGAGCGCGCAAATGGAGGCAGCAGCTGGCGGGCGTCAGACCCACGGCCGTTAGCTAGCTCAACTGAGATAAAACATTTCACACAAAACAACTACTCTGCATTCAGATGTGCTGTCAGTGCAAAATTCATTAACAAAAAACAAAACAAATATGTATTCTGGCGTGCTATTGTTATTGACTCGATGCGGGGGGAAAAATTGCCACGACTTTTGAAGCTAACGCCATGACTAGGCCTCAAGCCTAAAGCTTAAAGCTAGCGAGTAAATTAACAGACATATCAACCAATATATCAAATCATGCCTCGGTAATTTCTTGTACAGTATATATATGAAGCTTGTTTTCCCGGTTAAGTGAGCGAATATCACTAATATTAGCATAAATAATCAAAAATCTTCACTCACCGGGAGCCGTCGCCATTTTAGTGAGTATGTGCTGGGTGATTAGAAGACGCCGGATGGCTGTGGTTGCCGCAGAAATGAGCCTCCCTTCACGCGCGGAGCTTCAAGATCTCGCGAGATTTGGGCGTCGTCAAATTCCCGTCCTGTCCGAGCGGTCACGCAGGATGGCTGCAGTCCTCCAGCGATCTGTTTCAAATGTACACCTAATGATATTCCAGTTACAAAGACGTAGTGAATATTGATTATTGTTTATAAATGCCACATGTTAGACGCGCTAACTGAAGTCATTTTCCAGAACTCTTATCTTCCAGTAAGAATGTTACTCCATGCCTCACGTCATCTAAGATGACAATATTTAAAACTATCTTTGTATCTGTATTGAGAAATCCGTGTTTTCTACAACCACAGATATTCAATTTATGTATACTCTTCTTCTTCTTCAATTTATGTAGACATTGGATTAAATGATCAGTTATTTAATAAGGACTGCTTTCTTTGTACCTTTGGGGGGTTTTTTGTTTGTTTTTTTACAAAGTTTCTATCAGAATACAGTATAATATCCATGGACCCCACTGAATCTATGGAAAAGTCTTTGGAGCAGAACACTAAAGTCTAGATTCTGCTAAAATATCCATCCTTCCACAGCTTTGAGGAATGAGGAATGAGTGAACGATTAGGGTTAGTGTTAGGTTTAGGGTAGGGCTGTCACTTTAACGCGTTAATTAGTTAACGCGCTACAAAAATGAACGCAACTAATCGCGAGCAGCAAGTCAATGCGCAAGCATTTTCAATTTGGCCCATTGAGTGACCCGTAGGCTGCGGTGACGTCACTTCGCCCACTCGGACCCGTCTTTGTTCCAAAGAACAAAGACGGGTCTATCAACAATAACACAGTTATTCTGCGCTGCCAAAAGCGCTATATAAATCTAATCCATTATTATTATAATTTATTATTATTATTATTTGTACCTTTTGTAAAAGAGAATTTTCATATCACCGAAGCAGCTCCAGCCTAACATCATTTAAACGCAAAACATGTCAAGGACACAGAGTTGTCTGTTGTCAGTTCCTGTAACGTTAGCTTACCCTTTTAAAGAAAGCCTGTTGGTATCTTGCTATTTAGTTGCTTTATTTAGAGGCATGTTATACTATTCATTTTGAATTGCTGTATTGAGTCAGCTTTAGTATTCATTTTGATTGAGAGTCTGCTTATGTGCCTATTTGAGACTCAGCCTTATTTTATTTCTGAATTTTATTTAACTATTCGTATTGCATTTTTGAGAAATGCACCTGGCCTAATTGGTTTGCTGATGTGCTCGGCCTTTTTTCTTTTGAATTTCATTTATAAAGCACACTTAACCAATAAAAATGTGCATTTCAAATCTTCTCTTCTTGGTGCATTCTATTGATTGGTCATGCACTACAATTTTGTAATGTCCCAGAATTCAAATTCTTTATTTGGGGGCCGTTAGCAGGTATGAGATTAAAATGCGATTAATTAGATTAATCAATTACAAATCCTATAATTGATTAAATAAATTTTTTTAATTGCCTGACAGCACTAGTTTAGGGTTGGCAGGATGGGGAACTCTGCTCTGAAAATGGCTGTAGCCAATGAGTTAATGTCGGAATAAAAAAAAAAAATCAGATTGACAGATTGCAGTGTTTACCTGTTATGAATATAATCGAGATTGTGAGGCTGCCTTTTCCTTGACTGCTGGTAATATGCCTCAAATTCTCTCCGCGCTAATCACGCACTGAGTGAATAATAGGAAGGGAAACATGAGGTCAAATATTTTTTTCTAGAACGGAAAAATACAGTATTAACCGGTAAAAGCCCTACTTTGAACTTTGATGTACGCTCCAGAACATCCAGAAGGTGGCGATCTTTCATCTTAAAGATGTTTGCAAACCGCCATCAAATGGCAGAAGAAGAGTGTGACGTAAGCGGAAGTACAGTAATTGTCAAAATATTTTCACACCGACATAAAAAAATTATTGTTTGTGTATTTAGGATACAGTTGTTTCATGATGGGACGTTATCTAGTATAAAATGTGTTAATTGCCGAATCAGAGGACATAACGTGATAGATTTTAAAGATTGTTGCAGCTAAAGTTGAGTCTTAACACCGTGTCAGCTTTAGGTTGTATGTTTAATGTATACTCAGTTTTTGTTACGCGTGCAAACATTTAGTTATTTACCCGAATTATGAATCAGAAAGTAAAGTGAGAGGAGAGAGAGAGAGCAGCTAATCGTAAAGAATGCTTGATCGTATTTTGTCGGCATGGCGTTGGTTTCGTTCAGATCGCCCAGGGTTTACTTCCGGAGTATCTTTATTGATAACGTTGATGCTACTTATATATTATGGAGGCATCCAAGCGAGTCTTAGCTTAGGTCCTGGTGGTAACTTCCCGAGGGTCAAAGGTAACTTCATGAATTTGTATGAAAATATGAAACCAAAGTGTATAACACAGTTGTACTTTTAATTCCATTGATCATTTTCAGATGTGTTCCTGTATGCACTCAGCCATGATGATCTGCCCTCCTTGCTGGTCAGCGTTGTTCTCCTGCTGTTGTTTGGACGTCATCAGGAGCGTCGCTGGGGAACAGTCACCTTCCTGGCCCTGTCCATCCTAACCATGACCGCATTGCCTCTGCTCTACACCTTGGTCCTCTTCGTCCTTGGGACTGAGGCTAGTCGCATCTACGGTTTCTCTGCCGTCCAGCTGGCTCTCTTCACAGCACACAGTCGTCAGGTCACACAGAAAAAGCTGCTGAGGTGTTTGCCGGTCTGGATTCTTCCCTGGCTTCTCCTGCTGATCGGACTGCTGCTGCTGCCTGGAACACCTGCCCTGCTTCACTTCTGTGCTATATGCATCGGACACAACTGTATCCTTTCCCGTTTATACACTCATTCGATGCATTTGATGCAGTAGTCGTCCTCCTCCTCCTCATGGACTGACATGACCTCTGGATGATGTCACGCTGTGGACTGTCCCACCTACAGCGAAAGGCATGATTGAGGTCATTTTACGACAGCTGTAGCGTTTCTGACGAAGCCCTCTTCTTTCCATTTTTGTTTTTATCTATAGGGTAGGCTTATTGGGTTAAGAAGGGAGTGGTCTTTTGGGATAAGTCGTGTATAGGAGTCATTGAAAAAAAATTGTTTTCAAACTCAAAATTCAATAAAATCATATCTTGTATTTTGAGAATTATCACTCAAACTTCCCTTCATTAAGTCAAATTTTTTCATCTTTTCATCGCAGTATATTCACATGTGAATAACGTTTGTTTATTATCCTTAATTAACTGCATCACTCAGATAATTTGCCATTCATCAAGGTGATACAGGAGCTGGAGGAGGCCACGATTGGGGATTTCATTCCGCATTGGGCATATATTCCCTCTTTCTCCCGGATCAGATTACCCACCTACATTTCCTCACAGCGGTGTGGTGTTAGTAAATATTCACGATTGCATGACAGGAACAGTTGTAAGAAGTTCTAACTTCATCTGTTGTTACAGTTCTAGATCACCTCCTGTAATAGCCACTCCCTGCATGAGAGATCCATCTGTTTTGACGCAGCACCCGTGGGCAGACACAGCAGCTACTTGGGTAATGGATAACAACTCGGCTTCACAGTCTGAGGCAGAGGTGTTGGAGGAACAGATGCTGAGGGCAGGGATACTGGCTTCCTTACAGGATGCTCCTGACAACCCTGATACAAAAGTTGAGCTGCAGAAATCGTCAGTTTCCTCTCTTCGGTGAGTAATAACTAAACATCAATGAATATACCAGGATGCTTTTTTTTGTGAACGGTGACTGCTTCCTTTGTGTATAAAATGTCGTATTGTTTCCCATGATGGTTCAACCAATGCAATTTCAATTAATGTTTCCTGTCAGACTACAGCAGCTGGAGAAGATGGGCTTCCCTACAGAGAAAGCTGTAGTGGCACTTGCTGCCTCAAAACAACTGGATGGCGCCATTTCTTTACTTATTGACGACAGCGTTGGCGAACAGGCTGTGGTTGTATCAAAAGGAAAGACTACCCAGCCTCTGAATAATTCTTAAACAAAGTCACTTCTGGAATCCGGTGGTGCTGGTTTTGTGCAGTGGACCTGACATTACATTTATTTTGCTTAGGTTTTGCTGAGCTTTTATATTGAATTTTCCCTGTGGGTTAACTTTACGGCCTTTTACTGATTGAAGTTTGTGGGAAGATTAAATTTTTTCTTGGCTATTAAAGTAAAATTATACACATAAAATGTGACTGCTCTGAAGGGGATTCTGTATCATGAAGTGTATGTTTAGGCAAAGAGGTATAATTTATTTCTGTTGTAATTGTGTTCAATGAATCTTGACACAAATAAAAAAAAGGTGACATTAAAAAAAAAGAACATTGCTTTATTACACCAATCATCTGGACAGGATCTTAACACAATAACACATTTGGAAAATGTATGAAATATGAAATGGCTACACACCAGCATACAAAATAAACTACAATTGATCATTTTAAATAGTTACACAATAAATTTGATATGAGATGAAAAAAACTTTTATCAAGTGTTTTCATCGCGACAATTGAAACAGTTAAGCAACACAACAGTGGTAAAATATGTTCAAGCTCAGTTTTTTGCTCTTTCCTCTGTTAAAATAAATTGGTATTTATTTCATATGTGCTTATATAAATTGACAAATTTCACTGAAATGCACCCAAACGTGAATTTGCACTTATTACATGTAAATGTATTTAGAGTATTTCATCAGTTTGCATCTGAAGGAAAAACAAACACCAGAAAACTACAAATCACTGTTATCAACAAATATCTCAGGATGGAGACGACTTCATCTTTTTAGTGCACTACATAACATGGAGTTAAACATAATGATAGAGGTATAACAAAAGTAATATAAGAAGAGGTTTGCTCGTGTAGTTGTGTCCTGCAAATTTTACATGCACAGTACAGTTAAATAGTGGAATTGCTTCAGATTGCAGTTACCTTGTGAAAGCAGTCAAACTTAAATCCAGTATGTTTCCTGCTTCAATTGATTATCACAACAATTAATCAAAACTAAATGACCCTTTTTGACCCAGAACTGTTTGTAGCTCCAAGAAGCACCACAGAAATTCAAGAATTTCCTTTTTTAGAAACATGACTATCTTTATTCTGAGGCTCTGTAGCCACAGCAATGAGATATAGAAGGAGCTGCTGGATGTGTTATGGAAATAGAAGGGTTTGGTTATAGAGATGGAAGATTCAGCTGACTTTCCCTGAGGTGCTCCCCATCCTACATCTGACAGTAAAGCCCAGAGAGAGGTCTAAATATGTTGAGTGGTGAAGAGACCTATAGGAGGGGGAGTCAACCCAGTCTGTCATCCTCAGGGTGAGTTGGGGGGAGCTACTTTCCTTGAACCTTCTTGTCGGAGGACAGAGGAGAAGCAAGTCGATATGGAAGTACACCTGCTCGCTTATCTCTGTAGAAACTAGGGGAGGCTGTGCCAAAGGGTCCATCCCCAGACCCTAGATCAGGCTCTGTTGAAGAAAGACAGCAGTTGGAATGGGGCCTCCCTGTCCATTAGTGGGTGGACATGCGTACTGTGATCCTAATCCAAATCTATTCTGATATAGTTGTTCATATTGTGGTTTAAGGAATGAGGTTCTTGTTTTGATCTGACACCAGTAACATGCGTTACATCCACTGGTAAAAAATATACAAAGAATTATTATAGTAGAAGACTAAAAACTCTGAAAACTTTACTATTAGTAATACAACTAAATACCAATGATGGAATTAAAACGTAGCATCCAGCGTCTTCAGGATTGCATGGGTTGTAGATTAAGATTAAAGATTAAATTCACTTTATTGATCCCCAGAGGGGAAATTCTCTTCTCTCTCACAGTACAGTACATGCATACATAGATAAGATTATGATGCTGGTGGCAACAACAACTCTTATTCTGATGTGGTGGATACCTGTGTGTCTATTTCGCTTCAGGAGAATAACTTTCATGGGAAGAAGATGACTGAATAAATAGGTTTTTAAAGTAAGGTTCGTACTGCCATGATATAACCGTCAAAATCAACACAATTCATACATAAGAATACATTTCTATAGGACACATGCTTTACAGTGACTGATAAACATACATGTCATTAACAAGCTAAAGCTAATACTTCTAAAACTCAATGAAGACTTGTCAAAACAGCTCAGTGAAGGCTGGCAGAGCTGTGGGTGAGGATATCTCAGCGTTACCTGGCCAGATGATTGCCTCCAGCAGTGTCACCCTGCGAGCCAGAAGCTCAAGGTCTGCCTGCAAGTCATGGAACATCTGCAAGCTAATGTCCTATCAGAGAGCAGTGACAGGGGGACTGTGTGAGGGTGTGGAAACACCAGCCTGAGTCCTGGGGCTGCTCATGACTGTTCCCACTCCCTGTCCCAGCGGTGAGGAGACAGTGGCAGTTTGAGCTCCCCACCTTTGACCCATGCCTAAAGCTGACCCTGCCTCAGGCCTCCTACTCACCATGAATACCGATCATAGTCTCAAGGATTAAAACCCTCTCGGCTAAGATCTTCAGCGCCTCTCTGATTTGATGTATTCCGTCCCCCTGTGAAGATAGATACAGCCGTCAAGGTAAGGAGCACAAGCCAAAGAACTGCTCGCCAAGATGCAAGTCACTTTATTCTCAATACAGTTCAGCAGTTAGAAGGTTAAAACAGTCCACATATCTGCCCAGCAGGCTCAGACATGTCTGCTCCATGTCGGTCTCCATATCTCCCTGATCATCTGGCCATGCTGCTGAATGAATCAGTCTCTGCCATGCTGGGCTGGGCAACATCAGCATGCATATTACAGACCAGCCTCATGTTGGTGGCATATCACAGCTGGAATACTCTCTCTCAGGTTTTAGCTTTACACATGCCATATGCATTAATTTATTGTGGGTATCATCACCACAGTTTTCATTCTTAACACTGCAGTCACTGAGGATACATTATTACCCAAGGAAATTAAGCCAGAACAGATTTACATTGAAAACTAATTGATTCTATTAAAGGGTAAGGCTTCATGATTCATACTTTTGAAACAGTAAGAAAGAGAGCTGAACAAGAGACGTAAGGCAGACAGAGACAATCATGAAAGACGGCATGCAGAAAGTAATGTCGGCTTTGTGAAGCCAAAGGAGTGATTCCTACTATTATTAGTAAGACAAACCAAGGGCAAACTATATATTAGAAGAAAAAAGGCAAAGTTTCAATCAGTTCTTCATTTTTTGATTGCATTTTTTTGCAAAGCGAATGATTCAAACAAAGTTCTAATTTTGTTTTTTTTGCAGGATTATTTTCAATGATTGCTAATGCACCCAGAAGGCACTTCAATAACATGAACATTTAACATAATTCTATTTGTTAATAGATTGTACAGTAAGTCGATATCTTCACGAGACATGTACCTCAAGCTATCCATGATCAGGAATTATACACAAGGAAAACGGAGTACTATTCTGTCAAATCCCCCTCTACTCTGAGTTGTCTAACAACTGCTAGAATGGTTGTAGAGTTACAGAATTAAATCCAAAATTTAACTCTGAGAAACCTGCTACTTTGCCTTATTTCCGTTTTAAAGACACGTTGTTATTCACTTAGTTGACGAGTTTTGCACACAGAAAAGAACATTTATGTGGTGCAGTACATAGAGATGAGGTCATGCGTTGTAGAGTTAAAAAAAAAGCTGTATCTGCTCCACACATATCAGAGAACAACACCTCTAAACCAATCATGATCCACCGCTGACATATATGAAGTGATTTGGCATATGCATTTCACACATTTTATTTATGATTAATTTGAAAATATTATTTTAAATATAATTTGAGTTCAAATAAACCCAATAAAATGTCATTTTTCCAGACTCAGAGCTGTTGCATGGTGCTGATTACTGTATTTCTATATGAATATGCCAAAGCTGATGTTGAAAAAGTGACTGTGAAAGGTAGCCATGGAACAGTAGCTTGCAGAGGGAGTCAGACAGCTTTGGGGTCAAGCGGACAGTGTCGTGACAGGGGACAGCAGTCCAGAGCAAACCCCCAGGACCAACACACCAAAAACCACCAAAAGGTTTCAAACAAAACAGAAAACACAAAAGCCCAAATTATACATACTCAAACAAAAATATCAAAGTAAAACAGACACATCATGACCATCATCAGAAATGATGAAATGTGGACTTGAGAGGAAAAGAGATGCAGTTGAATACAACTTTGGAGCCAATCACAGCTGTGAACAATGTGATTGAAAAAGATTATAATGATAACTTGATATATAATCAATTTAGGTTACTGGAAAGACTCAATGTATTTCAAAATGAACACTGATGACATAAATTTAAATATCTTCTTACATGTAGATTGCTCTTGTAAAATGAAGAAGAGGTACAAGAGAAATAAAGATTAGACAGACATAGAAGGCATTTATGGTTTGATAAATAAATTTTACAACATATGTAAAATATTTAACTCAAAAAACCCTCTTAACAAAGTCATGCATCACCTCAAGAACTGCACGAAGTACCACAAACTACAGTACTTTCTTACCGGCAATCCCTTCGCTCCTGGCTCTCCCTTGGGACCAGGTGCTCCCTGAAAATAAATATTGACCAGAGAAAGTTTGACTTCAAAACATTAATAAAAGCAGGTCAGCTTACTTCAACAAAAAAAACTTATCCTGGTCAGTGTGCTTTACAGTGCTGCTGGTTAGTGTAGCTTACAGTAACATGACCAGCTGTGACATATGTTGATGTTTCCACTCATACACTCATTTATTCCATAATCTTCAACGCAGAAGGTTGGAGGTGTCTTACCGGCTCGCCTCTGAAGCCCCTCTCTCCAGGGTAACCTAAAGGACCCTGAAAATACAAAGGTGTGTCACAGAGGGTTTTGTTTCACGATGAAGATCCGAAGAGAAAGTCGTCAAACTCACTCTCTCCCCACGTTCTCCCTTTGGCCCCACCGGGCCCTGTGTTCCAGGGGCTCCAGATTTACCCTTGTTGAAGCAGAAAGAAAATGACATTTGTACTGCGACAAATCAGAGAGTGCTGAGCTTAGAGAGTGACTAAAGTGAAGCGCCATGCTGTGACTGAGCTTACGTTCTGTCCCGATGGACCAGGAGGTCCAACTGGTCCTCTGGGACCGGGTGGTCCTGTGTGATACGTGGGGGAAAAAATCATCAAACCTTTACCCTGTTCTTTCAAATTGTGACCTCACAAATGTCCACCACATGTATAGGATTGGGATTTTATGCAGAGTAGCTTCAGGGTACCTCTTGAGCTGCATTTGTTTGCACATAAATATTTTTGTACTGTATATTGATATTATTTAGAAAGCAGTACACAACAGATGCATCAGACGATATACACGTATTCTTTGTTGCATTAGCCGAGTCTGACACTGCAGGGACATAGTTTCATAAACACAGCACAAGGATAAACACAATATGGATCGGGATAAACACTCACCAACAGGCCCAGCGGGACCCTGAGGGCCTGGAACCGGCAGCCCTCGTGAATCGTGGAATGTGTTGGTGAAAAAGGGGTCTTTTCTACGATCTGGAAATGAAACAAAAAGTGTTTCAATGTGAGCTATTGTCTGGCTGAGGTCAGATTGAAGCTGATAAAAACTGCATGCAATAATAATAATCTATTACATCTCTACATGGAGCTGCTCCACTGACAACTGTTGAAACCCTGATTTTATATATTTGGCAACCAAAAACATTTCAATAAAGTTTTATATGGGTTACATGCTATTTCATTCATTATCATATGGACCGCTGCTGCTGCTGGAATAGCCAATTAAAGGCAGTGAAATTTCTGTGTTTCATAATATAACCTCTAGAGGGCAGTGTTTCCCCACCCATACAAAACATCACCTGATCAACTGGGTAGTAAAACACACTAAAATGTATTTAAAAAACTTTAAGAGGTAGATTATTATTTATGACATAAAATTTGTATTTGCTACGTAAAACCTTTCTTTTCACTGTTTGAACAGGAACAGCTAAATGAATCCATGAAAGGAAGAACGAGAGGAAGAGGGTGGTGAATGTGTGAGCAATGCAGGAAGTGTGCGGTCACCGGGTCAGTTTATACTGACAGGAAACACACATCAGGTCACAGCATCAGACTTCAGGAGATGCTGCGAGGAGGAGAAGGAAGAGGGCGGGCAGCCAGAAACACCTTCAAGCTGCCAGAACGCTGCACACAGCGACTGGAGGTGACATCCAAAACAGGGCCGCACTCTCGCTCTGCTTCTACACACTCTCTCTGTATCCTATGAAGAACATATTTCGACCTATGGCTTAACGTGTCCGGATAATGGCTCCTGGTTCCTTGCTTGAAAGAGGACCTACTGATTCAAAAGCCAAACAAACCACTGTTTTTCAAAGGAAGCTCAGCGCAGACACCCACACCTCTTATTTCATCCCCTGCTGTTACTTTGATGCAAAAGAAATGTCTAATATCTTTAAAAAAAACATCATGTCAACTTCAATGTACCAACGACTTTCTTCACAAAACTCGTAGCTTGCAAATCTGTGTGCAGCATACTTTATTTTACACTATGTACACATAAAACCCGCTGATACGCTGGCCTGGAAGGAGCTGGTGCAG
Source organism: Antennarius striatus (assembly GCF_040054535.1). Lineage (NCBI taxonomy): Eukaryota > Metazoa > Chordata > Actinopteri > Lophiiformes > Antennariidae > Antennarius > Antennarius striatus. The sequence goes on from NC_090778.1 coordinate 22,099,853, forward strand.
ACTCCCATCTGTCTCTCACACCTCCCTTCAGCTGTCTAACCAATGGCCTACATCTGGAAGGTGTTGAGTGACATCAGTGATGGACAGCTTCTCATCCCAGCATGTGAAGTCTGTGTCAACCTCATACCGGCTCAGCCTCCACTTAATAATCTCTGATTCAGTTCTACTTGGCCGGCAGACGATAAGGAGCAAGTAGCAGCGAAGGGATTACCCCTATCCTGTCTGGTTCTCATTCACTTTGTTTCTCATGTTTATTATTATTCCTAAAACCTGTGATGCAGCTGGAGAGAACATGTCTGTACGGCTGCTAAATGCCATATGCATATCAGCAGGCCGAAGAGTAAAGCTAATAGTATGTCAAACATCATCCTGCTTGAGAACAAAGATTTGCATTGAATTAGTGCTCATGTGTTTGTGCTCTGTTTACAGAAAACTCACTCTGTTGCACTACAATGGAATAAATGGCGATTTTAGAGGAAGTGTCGTTTTACACATCAAGGTCCGAACACAGAATCTGGGGAGTAAAAATGTAAATATGAAAACAGTTGTGTAAAGCCTTCTGTGGGTCCAGAGGGAGCTGACTCATGTGATTGGATGAAGTCTAAGGATTATTCTGCCACACTCCATTTACATTTATATTTATAAAAACTACACTGACTGCTTTGAACTACTTGGTGTGGACTTTGTGTCACGGTCACTGCTGGAAGTTGTTCAAGGTCTTACTGTGGTCTGGTTCGGGAATGCGGGCACTGGCCGGCGCAGGGGGACCTGGAGGACCAGGTGGGCCCGGTAGACCTCGCTCTCCTGGGGACCCTGATGGGCCACGGGGTCCTGAGAGAAGAGGGGACAGAAAGAAACATGACTGTGGTGACAGACATGACGTATCCCATAGCAAAAAAAAAAAAAAATTCAGCAGATTCTTGTGGAGAACATAATGATAGTTGCTTGCTGGTGAAGGGATGTTAGGAGCATAAGCAGTGACGGCGGGGAGGAAACTGGCTGGATAAAAGTGCTGAATGACATAAAATAGTGGTGTCTGGCAGGAGACAGCCAGTGTGTTTGCATGTGTGTTCGTGCACATGTGGAGTAACATTTGCAACTGGTCAGAGGAGGAGGAGGAGAACACGATTCTGGCTTTGTTTTGATGTAATTAACAGGAGGAGGATGGTCTGGTGCTGGGAATAAGGAGCATGAGAAGACTAAAATAAACACAGTGAAATTCTGCAAAGTGTTACTGGCAGCAGTTCACAGCAAACGCACCACTAACTTTTATATATGTCAGTAAAAGCCTATCGTGGAAAAAAAAAAAAAAGCACAACCAGCTACATGTGACCTCATTGTCTGAACCCTTCTGAGGTAATGCTTCCCCTAAACACCACCTTTTGCCCCCTGACAAACGCAAACTCACCACCTCTCTGTTTATGTGCTGATGTAAATGAAAATAGCAGTCCAGTAATAACCGCTTTCCATAGTAATCTCATTTCATCTCCGATTTGTCACCTCCGCGGCACCAATTTCATTTAATTCGTAAACATGGCAGCGTGGGATTGCTACGTTTCGGCTGCGAGACTTTAAGTAACAATCATGGATTGAAACGGCCAATCAGACAGGCCCTTTAGAGCCTCTGTGGCATATTGGAGAAAACAATCTCTTTTCAAATTGTTTTCTGGAGCAGCTGAGAGGATGCAGAGTTACAATCTGAGTCAAAACGTGCAATACGATTGTTCTTCGTCTTCTTCTATGACGCCTTCACAACGTTTTGTTTTACTTCATCTTTAAACTAAATACAAAATCGGCACGATAACGAAGGTATAGCTTTGAACACAAGAACTGTGCACCAGTTTTGGTGGAATTTATTAAGTAATGGAGATGGAGAAAAAGCAATAACACCACAGCCATATGGAAATCATAAGGACCTGGGATTTGTGTATATAAAGCTCGTGTTCCTTTCGTCTTGAAGTCACATGGCGTTTCTTAGAAAGTAGGTTTGTAGTTTAACTTTTGCTCTAAATCTCATCTCTAACCAGCAGCAGGCACAGAGCCGTGGTCATAGGCGAGCCTGAAACGAGAACTGATGAGGAATAACAGCTCATAGCAAGAGCAGATGTTGTGACGCCATTTACTTAATTGTGATTCAAGACAAAGCTCCTTGTTGATTTACCCCCCCCCCACCAACACATGATTTATTATTTGTAAATGACCGTTGAATTATGAATTGAAATATAATAGGCTTATATTTCAGAGCACTTTGGACGCTAAAAGCAGTGACACGTCTAGTGAAATGAAATGCCCACTGCAAAACGATAGTTTTAGAAACAGATCATTTCAAAATATAACAAACAAAATGCCCAAATTCCAGCGAGGCCTCAGGAATGCTACGACGTTTACCACTGGAGGGTCTGTGGATTGACCGAGCGGTTTAAGGGGAAACACAAATACTCTGGCGCAGGAATTACAGGTCAGGCTTTTGTCAGAGGTCTCTCTGATTTTTCCACGTTTGTTTCCAAAGGTCGCTGGTCGACAGTGAGTCTTTAAAACATTGTGTTCTACAGACTGCAGGCTAAGTGGACAGGCATGAAAACAAACGGGCCTGCCTTAAATCTTTACTACATGCTTGAGACGTTGTGTCAACATCCACTAAAACAAGGTTAAGTTTTATTTCTCTCAGCTCAAGTCACAGCTTTGACTTACCCGCTGGTCCCGGGGATCCCCTCAATCCAGGAGCTCCAGATGGGCCCCTTGTCCCAGCATCCCCCCGAGGACCGATGGGACCTGGCAGACCTCGAGTCCCTGGCCTCCCTAAGAAGACGAATCAGTCATGAGTAATCACGAGGCCTTAAATGGCTTACGTCTAAACTGAAAGTCAACAATGGTTACGCTTTACCTTCTCTGCCAGGAAGCCCATCTCTCCCCTTTTCACCCCGAGGACCTGTAATGAAAACAGAGAGGTGGCTTCTATGAGGTGCAGCTCTTTGGAAATATATGTGCTCAAACTACCTGGAAAATACTGTGTAAGAAAGAGAACCGACAGACTTCTCGTTGCAGTGTTTATGTCATCGTTAGGGTTGATTTAAATTTCACTTCCAAAATACAGCGCTAGATATTTCCATTAGAGAAAAGCAAGAGTTTTGTCTTTTTTTTTCTTTTTTTTTAATATAAAGGGGTTATTAAAAAAGAAAAGAAAAGAGTGTATATAGACTGGTATAACACACACAACCCAGTGCTCGACTGTTGGATGTTGAGCTGCACCGTTAATGATTCAGGTGGCTTCAGGTTCTGACATGAAGATGAATGGAAGGAATCAATATATTAAAACTCAGTAGCATCAATTTGCTTGGTTCATGAAAACAGTCAGCATGCGTCAGTATTCTCTCTTTTGATTATTTTGAGTGTTTAAATTCTGATTTTTGACTTAATTCATTACAACAAACAAAAACAAATGTGTTGCATTTTTATACATGTAAAAATGTATATCATATTACACATCAGGCGCATTTTGTAATTGTAATTTAGCTGCACTGAGTCGCATGGAACTTACTTATCAAAAGACATTGACCTAGAATCCAGTTAATGTAAATACGCATCCATTATTTCACTGTTTGATATACCTGCAGGTCCCTGCTCACCAGGAGCCCCCTGAGCCGGCACACTGCCCATCAGAGAGGAAGCCTCTGGCGCAGGTCCTCCTTTAACCTGGAGGTGGGGAAGAGCTGGGGAAGACAATAGCTGGACCTGGCATAAGGAAATATTAAAATGTATTAGAATCTGATAAATCATATCAAACATCTCAGTTCTAGTGTGGATGAATGAGTGCAGTCCATGCCTTTGTCTCCAGTGAGCTCAGCCTGTCACCCAAAGCTGTAATTCGACTGCAGTTGAGACAATCTGGGGGAGAAAAAAAAGAAATAAAGTTTTGATTTCCTTCATCAACAGGAATTTGGAGTCAAGTTTATGCAGAGGATTATGTTTTTTACAGCCACATGTTGTTTGGTGAACAGTTCTTACTGGAAACTGGTTCTGCCGTACGTGCAGGTGGGCGCCGCAGTGTGGACGGTTTCCTGATGGCCTCTTGAGCTACAAGCTGATTCCCTGCATCTGCAAGCGAAGATGGAGAAACAGAAAAGGACATTTTAGGGGCATCGTGACCTTAAAAACACTTCAAAATATTCTATTTGATAGAAAAGATGTTTTTGCAATATAATGCTGATAATACAGATTAGAGAGAATTAATTACCTAATAAATTACTTGTTTCTATTTTACATTAAACAAAAAAAAAGGGGGGCCTGAAAAACATTTCTGAGGACAGCTGGTATAAAGTCGACTGGTTGCAGATTTGGCAGATATGGAAAATCTCCAGAGACAGTTGCAGCTTTTGTTTCTGTTACATTGAAGTAGTTTTGTTTCTTTATGGAGAATAAAATCTCAAAGCCTGGGAGAAAGCGTGCAAAGACAAACAATAGTTTCCTTGTGCAGACAGAATGGATAGTCTCAGCTCACATTCCGCCTTACCTTCATTTTATGAAGTGTGGGTGTTTGTGTCCCTAAGTTCTGGATGTTTTGAATGGGCAGACCCTTGTGGAAACGCTAGACTGACTCATTTGTCGGGTCTGGTCCAGCTCTAGTGGGCCCAGGTGCTCCTGATACAAACAAGAGGTTCAGCACCTCATTAGGCACCAGGAAGTGGGTCTTTGTTCAGCGGCTAGAAGCCCCGGTTGCGACCAAATGCTACGCTAAAAGAATCCACCCAACAGCACCAAACTGGAGCAAAAGAATGACATTTCTTTGAAACAGCCTAACATCATGTGACAGGATACATCTCCATCGACAGTAAAGTCAGGAAAGGAAAATTGTGGGATTACTGTCACAAAGAAAAATAAACATTTGGGAACTAAAGACAGGAAAGCATAACGGGTGTAGTGATTACCCAGAGTAAGGAGAAAGAGAGGGAGAGAGCTGGAAACCTGAGGGTAAACTGAAACCGTTCCAATAATTCCCCCTTCTCAACCTGTTCCTGTGCGCTCACACAGACGCACATGCTCACGCCGCGGACGTGGACGAGTCCTCCATGGCTTTGCTCATCTAGTCGGCGGCCTTTAGTTCCAGAGGAGGTTTTGAGTAGGAAGTCTAGCTCTCACCCCTTAACAGCACCTCCTCTGCCTCTGGAGGAAAGAACATTCAAGCTCCAAGATCCCCTCACCCACACACTTGAGCTATTGTATGAAGCATTAAGCCAGCCTTGGCAAAAGAACAGCTACCCCCACCCCCCAACACACACACACACACACACACACACACACACACACACACACACACACACACACACACACACACACACACACACACACACACACACACACACACACACACACACACACACACACACACACACACACATCTCTGACACACTGTCTTTGCAAAAATAAATAACTAAAAGAATAAATAAAATCCTCTATTTCCTGTGACGGTGTGTGTTACCTGCCAGGCTGTGTTCTGTGTGCACGCCGTGACTGACTCAGCCAACAGTAACATCATCACAGTTAATGAATGCCCCCTGATGGACGCGGCTCATCGCATCCACTGCTTTGTTCTCGGTGGGCTAATTACCCCGGCGGGATTAGGGGCGTGGGGTATCGAGGAAATGTGTGAATGTGTTTGGCCTTTTGCCCCCATGTTGCACCGAGCCACAATCAGCGACTGAGTCAGAGCTCTGCATTAGAGGAATACCCCGTAGAGCTTCGTGGGCCAGAGGCCACTTTGACATCATCTCTGTCTATTGCTCTACTTTCCTCTCTCATGTCCACAGAGTTCAGTCATGTCATAAACACTTCTGGCAAAATAATCCCATTGGAAGCGGAGGAAAATAAGAGCGAAGGTCACGGTCGGAAGGTTATTTTTCCTCCGTCATAATACATGTGTGTGAATATTATGCATAAACTTAACCAGTAACGGAAGGAAGAGGTGTTAAGTTTGAGTAATGAGAAGACATATCAGGTTTCACACGACAGCTTCGGTTACGTTACCCCCGAGCCTGTGGCCAGGGGGATATGTTTAGACAGACCAATGAAATAGTTTGCCGAAATCTGAGCGTCAAGCCTGCCAATCCACACATGTCGCCCCTTGGGCCTCCGATGACGCCCTGACAGGACTTGTCCTGTTTCCTCCACTGCACATCACTCACTGCTGGAATAAATAAAAAACACCGAAGATGGGTAAAGCGAACAGGAGCCTCTCAAATTAAAAGAAAATATCAAAGTGCCTTTGTGGTAAAATAATAATATATTGGTGCTGAATTTGTTCAAATTAAGTATTTATCATGTCGCTCACCAATACTGCACTGGCTGTATTGTGTATCCAAACAGCGACCGGGTGCAGCCAACACAAACTGTATCATTTATAGCTATAATTCAACGTCTTACTCACATCGGATTGTTTATTTGCAAATTACACTTGCTGACAGCAGAAAAACATACATTTAACTACTGACATGGATTTCTCGTAACTGAAAACACTCAGATAAAGTAGAAACATTTAGAAATATTTGAAACAAAAGCGAGGAGCTACCATGCGGTTAGAAACAGAATGAATGGTAGTTGGGCTTCGTAACAGACTGGGGCCCCATGAGCCAACAACACAGGAGCATTCATGCCAAGCGTGAAGGGAGAAGCCAAGATGCATAATGCATAACATTTTTGATTTGGATTCCACTAAGGCAGAAACCCTGTCTCACTATTGTATAATGATATTATTAATATTACAGCAGCTATATTCCAAAGCTATTATCTTTGGCCACTCGGTTTCTACTTGTGCCCCCAAGACTGAGAACCACAGTCATAGAAACCTGAACCACAGCTGAATTTACAGCCTAAAAACTAATGTGTGTGCAAACAAACAAATACACACAAGGCCTGTTAATCCCTTTTAATATCATTGTTATTATTAATGGACCAAGGTCAGTCCTTCAGCGATTCGCTCCCAATGAAAATAAACCAGGGACCTCATGCTAACAGCCCAGCTAGCGCTGCCAACCAGAATATCTCACACTCAGCTGCACCGACTGACACTCCAAGCTCATCCCCTGCCGAGGTTTATTTGTTCTGCTTCTGCAGAAACATTTAGCAGTTTGCAGACAGCAGGCCTTCAGGAGAACGTAGGATTGAGACTCATGCTGTAGCAGATGGCGGGTGAGTACATGAAGACACGGCAGAAAGCAGACACAGTGTTGAACAGCCTGTAATGAGTTGTTTTTGCTGATTCCTTGAGTCGAACTGTGGGTTGTTGTTTTTTTTTCAGACTATGGAGTTCCTGTGAGGTGATGCAGCACAGGGTCCGGCAGCAGATGGGAACACAAACATCACACACACACGCACGCACGCACGCACGCACGCACATACACACACATAGTGCAGTGATCACCACAGATCCATCTCTGTCTGGTCAATTAGCTGAACTCAGCACTGCAGCATCATTACTGACCAGGTGCTGACAGCCAACCGGGGGAGAAGTTTGTCTCTGTCTCTGCACTGCCTCACGCTGCCACAAACACACACACACACACACACACACACACACACACACACACACACACACACACACACACACACACACACACACACATACACACACACACACACACACACACACGCACGCGTATAAACTTTATTTAGGTCATTCTGTTGACAATATATTGGCCTATAAGACCTATCCCACTCACATTTCATTCGTAACTTTAACCACGATCAACTTGACCCAAATTGGAGACAAAGTTTTGGTCCACAGTAATTAACTGGTCTTCAGTTAGAAATGTCTCCCGAAAAGCAGCAGAAACACAGAAACTAACACCGTGTCTCTTCAAAACAAGCCAAACTGAAGAAAAGAAGGCGGCTGCTCTGAACATGTGTTTGCTGAGTGAGCCATTTCTATTTTTGAATCCAGAAGAGAAAAATTGAGGCGATGGGATCCCAGAATTATTTCATGCTGTTCTCTACTTTCTCTTTCTGTCTAGCTTTCGTCTCATAATCCTTTTCCAAATAAAAACCATACTGAATCAACTTTTTGAATGTTTTAAAAATGCATCCTGTAAACTTTTTTTTGCACACATCTGATGCATTGCATCAAAAACAGATAAAAAGACATCAAAGTGATGAATGTTCAATCGATACTGACAAACACAAGCAAACGATCAAGCGAATCAATTTGAAGTTCAGGGAGGGAATTATGCCAGTGGTGAAGGTATGCTTGGACCTTCTAAATTTAGAAATAAGACATATCAGAAAAGAACAGCAACTAAAACCCAGGCAAGAACAAACTATTATATATTATCATATAAACTATTACATATTATCACACCATCTGATCGTTAGAAGGGAAGGACAAACTGCGTCGATCATCATCCTGTTTGACATAAAAATGGTGCCGAACATGTTTCACTGAGTGATCCATTCAACTTTGTTTAACTCCAAGACGCTGCTTCCTCTTTTATACACTGGTTGGCTGGACCAGCACCTTTTCATTCGTACTGAATGTCAGTCAGTATTAAAGTGGATTCATCGGCAGCTCTCACCTCCCGCACAGCCGACAGGTCCCAGTCATCAGCGCTGGTGTTCTGCTCAGTGCAAACCTGCATCTGAAGCACTGTGTTTACTGCACTTTCCCAGGGTCGCTGGTCTCTTTTATTAGGTGACTGACTTAAAGGGTGGGACATACTTAATAATTTCCTTCCTTTGGAATTGCTGTTCTGCATTCCCCCACCTTCAGATCGGAGAAAAGGAAGTGTGGTCCCGCTCTAGCAATTGGTCAGATAATTGATCCCAGAGGGAAAAAGTAATCAGAGCGAGACTGAATCCTAGTTTTGGTTGAAAACAAGTGCATTGAAGCAACCAGTCTGCATCTGCTCTGGTTTACAAGTGTAGGTGAGGGGTTGCAAAGACCTGCTGCAAATGAAACCACGCTAGAGCCTCCAGGACCCTGAGGTGAGAGTCTGAAGGGTCAGGGGCTCTCGCCTCATGCACACACACCTCACCTCATCAATCAGCACAGACACTTAACCAGGGCAGCGTGGGGCACACCGGCCACACCACCACAACCACATCTCCACAGAGCGAGACCTTAGTCACTGCACTGGGGTGGAATAATTAATCACAGTTGATCTGGTCATTGAGAAGCTCATTAAAACCTTCAAAGTCAGGTTGTACTGAATTAGTGTACTTGAGTAATGCAGCACCAAGAGCATACTTATTTTAATGTTGTAACAACACAAACACTCAGTGTCCCTGTAGGTTCTCTGTTATCCAGGTCATGGTTATCCAAAGCTGTTTAAGTCAATCCACTGGACTTCAAGAACGTTTCTTTTAGACATTTCTCATCTCATCCAAAAGGCAGCTTTGGAGAACAGTCAGTGGTTTACTGGGGTAGGATTTTTGTTTGCGGGTATAGTGTCCCATACACAGGGGAGAAACTACAATACGTTGTGAAATTCTTGTTCTTCATATGTAGAATTTATGGAGAGAAAATCCAGGCTATTTTTGCTACTTAATAAAATATGATGGCATAACCACACTTTAATGAAGCTGCTGTTTCCAACTGTAATAATAATACAGCCCTTACTGGATTTTAGAACCCCTGCAAATTCTGCATGAGCTTATACTTTTGTCCAATCATCAAACCTTGCCGTCACTTAGCAGTCTCACACCTGACCGTCACAACAATAATTTCTTATCCTAAAAAAAGACCAACAAAGTCTTGGTGGGATGGATGATCTAGTTTTCATTCATCTTCAGTTCTGCTGATTCCCACATCGGTCCTTTCAGCACATCCAGATGTGCTGTTACACACAGCCTCTAATCTCTCACAGGAAGGAGGAGGGTCTCCCGCCTCTCCACCCGCCTCCCCATCCCAGACATGGGTGTCTTGACCTCACCTTCCCTCTCTCTTTCCTGTGCTCGCCCGTGGAGCTGCTGACAGCAGCGATGGGGTCTGCACCTCTGTCTGGCTGCCGCCTCCCGTCCCCACCGTGGGAGGTGGTGCGTTAACACAGCAGGTTGGATGAATGGTCTGACCGGTGACTCTACTGATGGAGGTGTGTGTGGTCTAAAACAGTGCTTCCCAATTGCTTTCATGTTAAGAACCACATTTGACAAAGCAGATCTTGATAAATTCTTTTCACAGGGTTCCCACTCAGTAGGAACTGAGAAGTTTTAATCTGTCAAACTTACATTTGGAATGACAGTGTGGATAAATTACTCACCATCTTGGTGGGACCCCACATGGACCCCCATGTTTCCCATCAACCAGCTTTGAAAACCACTGGTATGAAGACATGCACCAACATTGACACTCTGGGGTAAGAGACAAATGTGGGGGGAACCACTCTGCACAGGATGCAGCACTCACCCCCATAACCTCCCCTCCCCTCCCGTCACGCTTCCTGCTTATTGTATTTTCCAGAAGGTTTCATCATTAGAGACCCACAACAGAGCTTCAGACTGTGGAGAATACCTTGGAGGCACTGGTAGTGGTTAATTACAGGGATTCAGCATCGTTTCATTGTCACTCACCACCGTCAGCTGGAGTGACTGAGCAGCGCCAACCTGCCTCAACTGTTAAAAAACATTTGTTTCCAAGCACCACAGAGTAAAAATAGAATCGGATACTTGAAAGACTAAAACCTCAAGATTTTTAAAGGTTTTTGAAGGTTCGTTTTAATTGCTGTATTCCAAGTTGTACCCAAAAACAGAAACCTCAAGTGTATGTCAAAATGGAAACAATTTTCTCTGTGTCATAAAAGCAAAAAAAAAAAAAAAAAAAAAGAGCAGTGGTCTGTGTAAAGCGGTTAAATTTGTGCAGGTTTCATCTGCTGGGTTGCAGCTAGCTGATCTGAGATAGTACGTGGTGAGGACAGGCTGCAAATCCTCCCGCCAGTCTTGAAACATTCCCTCAACTTGAAAGCAGCAGATGTCTAATCAAAGTCTGAGGCCGGGGCGGACGGTCCCGCTAACACCCGTCACTTTCATTAGGAGAGACACAATAACAGAAAAACCGACCAAACCAGGCCCCTCCCTCGTGACCCTGGTTGACCTAAATAAAGCTGCTTTGTAAACTTTCCCTTGGCGTCACTCTCCCTTTCAGCGGACCTCCGCTGGCATCTTAACGGGTGATGTGCTTCTCTGTCCTCTCATGTGGTCACGTGGGGATCCAGTGAACACGCTGAGCTTTGGACATGACTGGATGGAACCACAAGCTCCGCTGTGGCTGCTTTACTGTGGCAGGGAGGGGTCCGTGTTGTCTGCGCTTGCTTTATATGAAACATTCCCTACACACCACAATAATTAAATCACACTCCTCTCAGCCACATGACCAGAATTTACACGACCACACAAACGCATGTGCAACAACGGGTTACGTGATCGCTTTTGAAATGTCACGCATGCGGAACAGCGATGTTACCATTTTATAAGCTTTAACGACTAAAATACGAAACCGTGACCTTGAAGCTGATTTTCTTTTAAAAGATATTCCCACCAACACTACAATTTTGGGTGTTTCGGTAAGTTGCCTTGTTGTCTGTTGTTTACAACGCTGGTGAAATAAACAGCATAATTGCTGACATATGAGAATGCAGGGAGCGACCCTGCACACAAACAACAACAACTTACCCAACAACTCACGCTGTTTACCTAGCTAGACAAACAAAAAGAGTGTATCCGAACTGTCAATAATCATCCCTTTTTTTGAACAACATTCGTATTAATAATGATTCCTATATGAATTCAAATACTAAGGGTAGGTTTTCATGGTCAAGGAGCTGGATTACGAGGGTCGAACGATAATGGGAAGATTGCTCTTGGGTGGAATGACAGCGGGGAAACTGAGGGAACACTGATGGAAAAGACAACGGTGTCTTTAAAACAAAACTTCAATGCAAAATGATTCCTTATAATTTAACTTGACTTCTGTAGCTGGAGAGGTTAACCTCGACGGCCTCACCTGTCCAAACACTGAACAATACAGGAGGAGGCTGGGACATAAACCTGCCTGTAGCTGCTTTCCAGTGGAGATCCAGCATGTAAAGGAGAATAAGTTGGAGTTTTAGTGAGGTTTTTGATCTCAAAATATCTTTGACCAGGTTCTCTACAGTAAGGAACCTCTAATCAGTTGTTAATACAGCAAACCAGCCAACTAGTCAAAGTCTAAAAGTGAATTTAACTCAGATTTGCAATCCCTTACTATATTAATTACTACATCTATCTGCCCAACAGTGTAAACTTTTTAACTAATGGTAATAAAAAAAATGGCATAAAAATGAAAAGTTATTAAAATTAAAAGCTTCAAATGAACTGGTCAACATCTGTTTTAACCAGGAATTGTCACAATGTTAAAGAAAATTACAAACAAACAAACAAACAAAAACCCCACGAATCTGCCTCTTCATTAAGAGCTCTGCCAAACTCTGATGAAAAGATGGAGGTTGGAAGATGAGGCGTTCCAGACACAAAGTTTTGGAGGAGGAGAACAAAATACACAACAGTTTGCAATAACTAATCGATGACAAGAGGGAAACGAAGTGCAGCAGTAGAGTTTACACACTGCTGGTCTCTGTAAAACTACGCCGCTGAATTCCTGTCCAGCAGCCCCTTCGCTCTGACCCTGTTCATTACCAAACAGAGGTAGATGAGCGTTCTGCCCACAGCTGCAGCCAAGCAGAGCAGAGGCCAATCCACAAACCTCTGGCCAAACATCCTGCACCTCGTCCTCTGCTCCACTCAGCGCTGGGTGACTAAATCCTCCTCCCTGAGTGTTTGAAGGACATGTCCAGTCCAACACTAAGCTTATTTATCAAAAGGTATTTCTCAGTACTGACTTATTATGGCTTCGTTGCCAGTTGCCGCACCAGCCAAATGTAATTTCCCTTCTGTAATATGATTTGTGTGAGTACATTTGAGAGCAAGTGTTTGGAAGAAAAAGGTTTCAATAACTTGTATTTTCCCTTAATCACCCGTATGCAAAATAAAACCAATGGAGTCCCTGCTGACAAGCAGCAGGATCCATAACAACCAAACACAAAAGCTCCAGTCAAACCCAACGACTGTGTGATAGTGACTGCACCCGTCCGTCCAGAGCCAGGACAGATTGCCAGACCGTAGCCATTCAATCTCCCCCTAAGTACAACATTCTGCTTTAACAGCAAACCCTAAACTTACCTCACTCTATAACTGAGCTAAGATGAGCAGACATGTGGTAAGAAAGTGGCCAAAGACTTCATCACGATTGTTTCAGTTCATTCTTCCACAGAACATTGTCCTTTTTCAGCCACCGCGACAAATCATTTAATATTTCAGTTGTCATTGGGAAATGTAACGTCACACCCCGGTCTGCCTTTTTGCCCTCAAAAGTTTGGATGCTTGTACTGTGGAGGCGTTCATTCCAGCTCAGAGGGACGTCAGGTTGACTCAGGATCACAGGCTTTTGGATGGCACAGACGAGGAAACTTCTGTTTTCATCATCTTCTAATCAGATATTCCCGTCATCACTGGAACAAGCTTGGCTGCATACATACAGTATATTGTTTTATTTGTAGACACATAAACGCTGAGGAAAAACATTCCTTATTGGTCTGTTACAATTTCAAGAAAGACATTTATTTTCATCTTTGACCACCGTCAAAATTATGGAATATTTTGAAATATATCCTTAATGACAGTTTTTTTTTAAGTGATTTCAAGAGCTCAGTGGGGAAACAAACATTTTTCACTCCAAAGCAAACCGGTCTAGGAAAACCACAAAGCCAACCATAATTTAAGGTCAGTATAACAGCGTCTAGACCACTTTACACAGCCTGTGTTCGACTGTAGCTTCTTTATTGCCCCTCTCTGTTCTGTCTAAACATCACAAAGGGGTTGTCATTGTTGTTATAAAGGCAATAACTGTCTGTATAAAAGGAAAGGGGGTAGGCCAGGAAGATTTAAACAGCAGCTAGTCCAAAATCGAAGGCCTTCAATCAGTGAAGACACTAGATATATTTGACCATTTATAAAACCACACATTGCTGTGTTGTACGTCATAAGGGTCTGAGTTACTGAACTTGCATACAGCCTTAAAATACAGCCTTAAAATGGCTTCTGCACATAAGAAGGGCATTTGAATTCATGGCTTAAATCTGACCGAAACGACTCAGACTTCAGAACGACAAACTCCAGGAAAACAAAAAAAAAAAGAAGCAGCAGCAAACAAAACTCTTCTCAGGTGAGAGACGACCGAGAGCTAGACTCTTTCATCAAATGAAATGAAATCCACCCGCCGATGCTCCGTCTCTGCATTACACTCGGTCACATATGGATAAGTTCTCAAAGCGATGGCTGAGTGCCAGGATCAACATCACTGTCTCCACACTCCAGGTTCAGCGTAAGATTGATGAGTCTGCTCCGCACTGCTGCTTCATTGTGTTCACCATCAACTTAATGCCCTCTGAGCTTTAAAATGTACATCGATACGCATTTCTGAGCAAATGTGCACCTGTTAAACACACACACACACACACAGGAATCACACTGATAACCACACGTTGCATTTGTGTTATGAGTTTAACACCCATCATCCACCTGATTGTCTGTTTGTGGGATGAGAATCAACATCTAAAACCTGCTGCTGAGGACAATAACACTAAATCAAAGACAGCTCTAAGCTTTATCTTTTGTGGATCAATAGAACATCAACATTTCAGGACTGTCAATGTGATCAGCACCTGACGGCGATCAGCTGCTGTTGGTTTCTGGGTTACAGATGTTGATGACATTACTCCAGGTTTTTATATTTTATGTTTTGGGCATATGCAGTATCTTCATCATTAGCAATACAGTAATATAATCTATCAGCAACAATGGATGATTTTACAGAAATCTCTTGACCAAATTCAATATGTGAGTAATATGAATTGTGGCCCGTGATGAGCTGGTATCTCATGTGGAGTGTGCATTTGGATGGATGGATGCCTATAAAATTGTGTATTGTCTGGTGAAAATAAATAGGTTGAAGATTACATTATTTTACTTTCAATGCATTGGCTGTACCACAAGTTTCAGATGGGAGATAAATAGGAAAATTATGAATAAATAAGTCTGATATAGGATATAAGAGTCATTGTGAAGCAGGTGGACTGTGTGTGTTTGTTTTCAGCACTGATCATCTGACTGCTTTCACTTTGAAAATACTTTTATCATTGACGAATGCTGCTCGATAGTGTTAAACCTTACATGATTGTAAGGTTTCTGGTGCTGTTTGACAAGTTTTGCTTGAATTCTTTATATTAATTAGGTCAAACTCCAGTTTGTGTTCATGCGTACATACACCTAAGTGCACAAACACTCCGAATCCACACACATAGTGGCACACTCACACTGATCCGGTGGAGAAATGGCCGTGTGAAGTTGAGCTCCACTCAGTCTAATCCCTGGCTGAATGGTGAGCTGTGTGCCAGGCATTCCTCTGTGTCTTTCTAAAGCTTTCGCTGGATTAGACGCCACTTTTCAGGGGCCGCAGGCCGGGATCAAAGATGATTGGGCTTTTTAGGGTTCAGGGTGATAGCGTGTGGAACACTGAGCCTCTACTCAGGTGGACTTGCAGGGAGGCACTTGAAGAACATGATACTACAGCAGAGAACCAGTATGGGGACGCCGGTCACACAGCGATAAACGGCTCTCTGCTGATTGATGCAGGAGGGTTAAGGCTATAACTCCTGCAGGTACGTTAGACCCGGTCTTGGTCAGCTTACACAAACACAAATCACAAACAAAGGGAGAATTTAATCATGGCATAGAGTAAGAAGCATTTCATGGAGACGACATGAATGAATAAGCATGCCACGGACTTGGACCTCCTTCTCCTCACTGTTCCCACTGCACAGCAGGATTTACGCTGGCTGAACTTACGTCAGCCAAAGATGATGACTGACCTGCAGCAACCTGAGAGCAGATCCCCAGGATGTCTGAACTTTACCCCAGCAGAAAAACAATAGGATCTTTTCTTTAATTCACACAAGACAGCAGAGTGGAAGCAGAGGTGGTCTTCATTGTGTTACTACAACTGAACATATTATTCATTAATTTAAAATACAGCCTCCTCAGCTTGTCTGAGTAACGGGGGTTGATGGAGCTGCTGCTGCTGCTACAACATATAATGTGTGTGAAATGTGTAGAACTGAAGAAGCCTCTTGGATGAGAGGTGAAACGTCTTTAACCAACCTGAAGCAAGTCCAGTTGATTCTTTTCTTGCTCTTCTTCACAGTAAATGTATGGACCACCGAAATATCCCAGAGTAAGACAAATACACTGAAAAGATAAGGAGCGCTGAGCTCTGGTGTTCTGTCAGGGTCACGTGCAGCAGACCCTCTTGGTGCTCTGAAAATAAACTCAGTGCATCCTCAAATAAACTCATACATTTACAGTAAATTATCGTGTCGGTGTACAACTCATATGATGCATTGTGGATGACAATCATTACTGGATGTGGGACATTCAAATAAATCCACCCAATCAGGCCCACAGAAGGCACCTCAGTCCTGGGCTGCATTACTCAGACATGAGGGTCTGTCTCATGTCTGGTTCCTCTGACAGACTGAAATAAACCGGAGGGTCGAGCTCGCAGGGGCTGCAGTTTATTTGTGTTTCGCACCATTGGAGATAAGTATGCTTGCACTCTGTGTTCTACAAAGGGACGATAAGCTAAAGAGGAGAGTTCAGACCCGAGCGGTGAAGGAGACAAAACTAGACACGGAGGAGAGCGGTTGTTTTCCTGCAGGTCAGGGTCTGGGAGTCTTTGAACAGCAGAACAAAAGAGAAGAGGAGGAAAAGTAGGAAAGAGAGAAGTTGTTTGATGTCACACCTGTGTGTGTGTGTGTGTGTGTGTGTGTGTGTGTGTGTGTGTGTGTGTGTGTGTGTGTGTGTGTGTGTGTGTGTGTGTGTGTGTGTGTGTGTGTGTGTGTAGGTGCGTGAATTATGCTGAATGGGAATTTCTACCACAGAAGATGCAGAACAGAGGAGTTTTAAAAAGTTAGAAATACAAACATGAAGATATAAAAAGAAAGTGCAAGAAGAGGGTAAGTAGCTGTCTCATTATGTTATTGTCAAGCAACAGTCCCATGATCATTTGACCCTCCACATTCATAAAAACCTAAGAATTTGGAATGATACTGTGATCATTCTTAGCTTGATAGTTGTTCGAGACAAGCATGGTCACAAGACCGCAAATCCCCCCCACTCCACACTAAGTGTACTATTTGAATAAATACAAGCTCTTTTAGTTTAGCTGTCACTTTAAAATAGAAAGATTTCGTACAATTGCTGTTACGCATGTACAAAAATTTAAAAATATAATACACAGGTAAAGAGGAGATTTTCTTTTCAAAGTAAACTCATCTGCAATTTTCAATCTCTAGCACACAAAAGACAGTCATTTCTCATGAGTTTAACGTGTTCTTAAAAAATATTAAATGTTTATTGTCTGTGTAGGTTCTCAGTTATCCAGGTCATGGTCATCCAAAGCTGTTTA
This sequence comes from Antennarius striatus, assembly GCF_040054535.1. NCBI lineage: Eukaryota > Metazoa > Chordata > Actinopteri > Lophiiformes > Antennariidae > Antennarius > Antennarius striatus. The sequence goes on from NC_090778.1 coordinate 22,117,392, forward strand.
AGTCAATCCACTGGATGTTAAGAAAGTTCTTGAAGAAATGAAGAAGTCTCTTGGATGAGAGACGAAACGTCTTCAAGAACTTTCTTAACGTCCAGTGGATCGACTTAAACAGCTTCGGATATTAAATGTTTTATTATCTTCTGAACAAAAGGGTTGAGAATGAGGTGCAGAATAAAGACAAGAATATTTAATAGTGGCAGTTTTTGATTTGATCGTCCTTCACTAGTGTGCATCATTATTATTCATTATCTGATGGTAGGACATTTTCTGAGCCGTATAAATCTAAACATTCCTGATCACCAGATCCAGAATATTACTTCAGTCCAAATTCTACATTTAAGGCCACTTTTACTTGGAAAATAGGTGAAGAAAGACACCGTCTACATCCAAAAACACTCTTGCTGTCTGTACTTTTGCCAAGACAGCAATGCTTCTAGGTGATGTAGCTCCAGCGTTAATGTAAAATAAGTACTGTACTCCATCCCTGTTTGGATAAAGCCTGACCCAGAAACTCTCCCACGGTTTGCAAATGTGCTGCAGTTTACTGCATCTGGTAGAGATCACTCAGGGAGACCAATGGCAAAAATGGTTCATCAAAAAAAAAAAAGATAAAGTTGAAGAAAGAAGGTGATAGAAGTAGAAGCTGCTTTTATCCGTTGTGTTGTCACTCCCTACATCCTCCACCCCTCTGCAATCACAGCAGAATGAGGGTCTTATCTCTGAGACGCACAACATGCTCAAAGACGAGGGTGTGTGAAGACATGCACATGAGGACGAAAGCACTCGCATGAGGAGGAGAGGCTCCCATGAAGGGGAGCAGATTAACCGAATCAGAGGAAAGAGGAGACACAGATCAAAACCAACACAGAACCAGCACCGCCTTCACGGCACAGACAAACAAAACTGGCCAAACAAAAAGCGAACAATGCAGAGCCATCAATCAGCGTCGTCCCTGTCAGCTAATAAACAGACTGTGTGATCACAGTCACAGGTCAGCAGGGGTCCACAGGACTCTGGCAGGGGCTGGTGTGTTGGATGCTGCCCTTATCTCGGCACTACTTTACAAAGAAACACACACTACACTTCAAAACCCTCCCTACTGGCATTCACAGAGTTTAACAACAACAGTCTTCCCTGCACTCCCTCACACCGACGCTGTGAGAAAGTGCTGAAGGAGGGAAAGACAAAAAAAAGTTCAAGACAAACCCTGTGTTGCTTTGGTAACACCTACGAACACTTGAGCAGAGGCGCTACAATACCGACTATACCTGCTGTTTCACGGATGATTAATCGCCTCATTGTTTAGTTTATTAAATGAAAAAGAACCCATCAGAATTTCCCTGAATGTCACTCTTTCATGTTGCTCTCCGGAAAGACACAAAATCACCCTTTTTTTTGGGAGGGGGGGGCATTTTTCCGCTTACATATTGTAATGAAGCCAATATCTCAATTTAAAATGAGAATAACATAAAAAACCGGTCTCAGTGGTAAGGGAACTCTTATAATATATGTAAAAATATATGTAGCTTGTAATATATCATGTTAATACTTAAATCTGATTACTAGCATGACAAAAGAAAATCAGATATTGCAACTGTTTTAGGATGCTAGCTCACACACGTTATAATGTCCAGGTAAAACAAACCCATGCTTAGAAGTTGATTTCCTCACTTATCTGCACACAGACTGGCCCCCTACATCCACACACACAGACTGACCCCCTACATCCACACACACAGACTGACCCCCTACACCCACAGACATGCGGCTGTTGTGGAGTAATTTATTGGAGTGATCCTGTTCACAACAGCCATGGTGGAGAGCATCCAGCTCCAGAGGTGAACACTCCCCCATCAGAGGGAGTGGAAGAGCCCCAACATACACACTGAGACAAAACATCTGGCCTGTGTTGACAAAATGTGTCTCCTGTGTGTTTGCATGCTATAAGCGTAGTGCGTATCTATCTGAGATGTACACGTGTGTGTGTGTGTGTGTGTGTGTGTGTCTGTGTGTGTGGGTGTGTGTGTTCCACAAATGTTGTGTATCTCCTCCTCGCCCCTTCATCGTGACCAGCAGTTTGATGAAGGGGCGAGGAGGAAAGACAAAGACCTGATACCTCCGGGTCAAACTGTGGCACACTGAGTTATGTGTCGATGAAGAGAGGAGCTTCGTCTTCGTTTTCATCGTATCCTTTCACAGTAATCGAGCACCGACAGGTTAAAGTGCAGAGCGGCTGCTTATTAAGGCCTTCAGAGTGAAACAAAATCTATCAGCGGCACCTCTCAGGAGCTCTGGGTCCTCCTGCACAGCCGCTGTTCTCTGCTTCTTCTTCTTCTTTTTTTTTTAGACAAATTGTGTTTTAATTGATTCATAAAATTCTGAGCTGACACAAAATAAATTGTGCCAGCTCACAGTGGGCCATTCCCATTTTATCTGAGTATTACATTATGTAGTAAAGCTGAAAATATCACACGTGACACTTTAGAGCCGTCTGCACAAAATTATACATCAGTCTGAAAATGTATTTTGGTTGAAAAAGCTTTATGAGCTTTAAAAACGACACACGCCACAACATGGGAGTGAGATAATAAATGGAAAATAAAAGTAATTCGTCCTGTTTTAACGCTTAAGTCCACTTTGCTTTTATGGGCGATGGTGAAAACTCACGACAGCAGAGACGGTTCTCATAATTCAAACAAGAGAAACAGCAGCTGAGCCTCTGGGTTGATTTCATAGTGACAAAGTTCAATGATTATGCCTGTATGAGTAATGCAGATGACACTGTTGGAACTCCCAGAGCTTTATGACCTTATCAACACCATGGACATTTGCAAAGAATAAAATCTGAAGATTGCATATAGACTGAACTTTTAAGGTACAAAAAGTCCTCATAACTAATTGTTGAAATATGTTCGAGCAAACAACAGGCTGAGGAATGGGACTGATCGTGGTTGTAAAACGCAGGATGGGACCTTAAAGTGTTCTGATGCTGCGTCCGTCCAACCAAGCCTACAAGCCGTTGCACCACTATAGCAGTGCTATTGCCATTTCAACAGATGGTTCAATGCTGTACATTGTGTTTTGACTCTAAGAGGACATTCACTGAAAAAATATTCAGCACTTGTCAAGTTTTTAAAATCCTGAATGTGTGACATTATTTTCTTTTATAACTGATTTATTACGTTGTCTTAATCTACCTAGTTTATTTCTATTTATTCTAACAATTTATAAATCAATTTCTTTCTTGGGTTTATCCACTGTCTGTGGATTAACACGAGTCGAGTCTTATTCCAAATTCTGTTTTAGCACGTCCCTCTGTTTCTCATCCAGATTCATGAGGTATACCCTTTTTTTTTTTTCTAGATGAGATGCACCGGGCTGTTTTTGTAACTCGAGTGGAAACACGTCCTTGTCAACACAATGCTAAGATCAACTGCATACAGCAACACATTTGGCAGAGTGAGACAGCCCAAATAGGGTGGAGTTGGGGTTGAATGGTGGGTCACTGACACCCAGGAGACCATCCCCTTTCCTAAACCTAACCACACAGGCTTCATGCCTGGACTTAACAGCAATGTTTACACAATAGAAGTTCAAGCAAAAGGGTAATTTCAGCAAAACACACAATGACGTTCTGGATGTTCTTAAATATCTTGAAATAAGGATATGAAAACATTTATGAAGATGGTCCTCTGACATTGCTGTCCATTCCATTGGCAGTAAGCATATCCTCTGCAAAGACAGCTGTGCTGCACTGTGCCATTCTTGTTCAGCACTGACAACTTGTCAATGACAAACTTTCTTTTGAAGTGAGTGGAGTCAAAATGCTGTTGAAAGCTTTGCACGCTCCAACCGTCTACCGCAACACCTATCAAAGCAAATCTTCATATATTTCCAGAGGGGAGGGCGACTGATCGCTCCTGCTGATGGAGGATGCCTGGTCTGAGGAAAGATTTTCAAGCAAACTAAGGGGCGGATTTTCAACAAGAACGTGAACCGGTGGCAGCTCGGGCTAAAGTTTCTGCTCTGTCAGGAGCAGGTAGGGGAAAGGAATTCTGGCTTGGCAAAATGAGTTGCTTTGATGGATGAATGATTGTGATTCATCTCCAAGTGTGACCCTTCTTGTCTCAATGCAGATCAGGGTGTGTGTTCAGATCTCCATCACAAGGATTCAGCACATCAGCAGAGATGGATAACACTTAATGAAGCCTCTCTGTCTCTGTCAGGTATCCAGACTGTTTTTTTTTTTTAGTTAAACACTGTAAAGAAAAAAACCTAAAATACACAGATAAAGTTCCTTCCATTCTCCATAGACATCTCCGTCGGTCATCTCAGAACATACAAGTTAGAAATGTCTCAAAAACGTACAAAAAACTAACACCAAACTAGCATGTGAAGAAATTTCCTGTGATCGTCTTGATACGGTGCTGCCACTTCAAGAACAATACGTGTCATTATTCTGTAGGAAAGCACAAACCCTGCAACCCATGAATTCTCTGCCCTTTCACCCGTCTGGCGTCCTTATGGCCATCCACCCTCACCCAGAGGGTTGCAAAGCATTGACTGTGATAAGACACAGATGAAGGGGCCTCAAATCAAATTTTATTTCGTAAGTTCAGCAACACTGGGAGAAGATTAATAACGCCAATAGGAACTACGTGGTTGGTTTTCATAGAACAAGTATGATTCTCATCATCTGTTCTCTGTCTTCACAGCAGCAACATAAACAGACCTTTCTTGTTAAGGAAAGTCTTTCAGTGCCTTCGTTCTCCATGACCTTCATTGTATTTTACCTTCCTTTGGCTTAAAGCAGCAGTGTCTTCTCATTTCACTGCAAGTGTAAACTTGTGACAAAAAGAACGGTGAAAAAAAACCTCATCTTCATCTTTGCTCTCGTTTACCTTTCTACCTTGTAAGCGCTTTTTAGAAACGTGTCCCACTGGAGCCGTGCCATCCTTCCAGTAAAGCTGTTCTCGTTTTACAAATGCATCTCTTTCGCCATCTAGAAGGAAGGGAATAGATTATTGCCCCCCACCCCATGAGCAAACCCAGAGGGGGTGAGAGCTGAGTTCTGACTTTGTAATTCTCCACTTTTTCTCAGGGTCGAGAAGCCATCTGGTCACAGATTAAGTAACCTTGCTTCAATAGAGCTCTGTTTACTTGAGTGGCTAGGTTTACACAGGCTGAGTGAAAGGTTCATATAAAACGCATTAACTAAGAAAAATCCTTTGGATCTTTCGTAAATAGGATGTAACGATGCAACATCCAAAGATGAAAGCCTTAAAAAGGCTTGGAGAAAGCGGTTCTCCGACAGATATAGGGACTAAGTACAGTATTCCTACCTCTGAATTTTTGACACTTCCACTTTCGCGTCATTTCAGCTTGATTTAAATTCTCAGGAAAGATATCGTACAAATTTGAAACTACTGAGGGTATTTAAACAATAGTTATGGTATCTTTGAAACATACACCGATCAAAGCGGAGCTAACTAGTTAGCCAAACATTACCTGACTTCAACGGCCTTTGAGGACCTTTCAGCCATACAGTCGACACAGGACCTGTTTGTTTTCCAGATACTAGAAGCTGGTAGGGTTAGGGAGGACCACTATGTACATACGGAGACCTGAAAAATGTGTTTTTCATAATAGGAATCCCTTTTTTAAAAAATGCCTCTCTTGCAGTTTTGGAGACAGTGATAATGTGATCCAGAATGTGCATCCTTAAATCCATCTCTACAGACAATTTCATCAAAATGTGTTGACAACTGTTCAAAATATCTTGCACACACTAAAGCAAACGAAGCATCATCACAGAACTTCGGTTATCTCCTCCAAGGCCTCTTGGAGAAGATAAGTACTCCAATAATTTATAATCAGCAAATTATTCTGCTGTTCCATCAGTTGCATGCCTGGAAATAGTGAGAAAGCTAGAAATTAGGATATACCACAAGACTAAAACAGAGTTTGAAAGAAATGTTAAAAATGTTTTTCTCTTTAAATATATTTATATTTTGTATTCAGTTTCAGTTGGTACGTAGGACGGCATGCATCTCCCGTTGGGTGAGGTAGAGCATTTAAGAAGTAATACTGAGGGCAGCCAACAGAAATAAAAGGGCCGTGACATCATCTTCTGTCCATCAACCGACAGTCAATGACAGCAGCAGACAGAGCAGAGAAGTCGAACTGGCACAGAAGCATTTTGTAATTTACCGTCCTGTCAGTCTGTCGTTAGGCACACGTGCAAATAATACACACTTTGCATGTGTTCACATACAGCCAGACAAAGTGTGTGTCTGTGTCCTGTCATTACAGCGACTCAGCAGGTTCAGCTCACTGTTTTATTCATGTTTATGTGACCTCTGGCCATTTGTGGCGAGACATTTTGTATTAAATTCTAGCCTGAGTCACCAGTTTTGTTAAGACAAGCGTGATATATGTGTCCATGTTTGTGTGAGCAGGTGTTTCTGGTGCCTCAAACGTGCAGCGCGAGCACGAGCACGAGCGAGAGTGTTCCGTTGCTGCCCCGCCACAACTGTGAGCTCAGCATGAACGAGTGAGAGAGCCATAAACACCTGAGCAAGCAGGAACACACAGACACCTTCTGCAGACTGTATTTATGGTCCTGATTGGGACTTGGGAAGGGGGGTGGGGTGGTCTTAGCTCAGCTCTGGATGTGGCGAGAGTCCAACCAAAACACCAGGGCTGTTAAAGCCCCACTGGATGAGTCCCAGAGGGAAGTGGAGCAAACGGAATGCAGGCCTGGGTTTAGAGGTTCAGGGGTACGTCCTGTTGTTAATGAGCTCCCCCCCCCTCAGGGCCTCCGGTGCTGCCCCCCCAGCTACACCAGCACTGCCACAACCCCTACCCAAGGCCACAAAGTCAGGACCTGGACAGATGAAGAACCACATACTTCCTCCACAAGTTGCACATCACTGTGCGCCCCTAAGATGACCTCAACAACATGTGACCCCCCTGGAAAATGTTGGTTCTGTAGATATACCTAAATGTGTGTGTGGATTTGGAGAGAAGCCCCACGAGGACTGACCCCCAGACGATGCAGGACAAGAGAAGGAGATACAACCACTTTCCTAAATGATGCATATCTGACATGCTCTGTTAGCAGCGTGGTAAACACACTTAGCAACATGACACACACACACACTTCATGTGGCGCTGCAAGGGGAAAGCAAGCGTGTTTCACATTGTTTTTTTACACAAAGGCAAAGAAACTTCATAACAACATGGATGAGTAAACAATGAAATATATAGGTGGGAGGAAAGAAGCCAAGAAATGGACTGGATTCTCACCAATAGATCGGGCAAGGAATAGAACTTTCTTTGTTTTTATCATTTATGCCACACAAACTACCTCATGGATTTGAATGTGCTCGGCAGAAGGGTTTAGCATTACTATGGCAGAACCCATTATGATTGGCAGTGAATCCAGATATATATTCTTCTATTCTTGTGAATATTGCAAAAGGGCTTTTATAACTGTTATGCTTTAACTGCTTGACAGATTACAATCAAACTGGGCGGAAGGGCGCAGCACATGCCAGGGAAGAAAACATCAAATTCTGGAGTTTGTCCATGATTTATTTTCACTTCCTTCTTTACTTCTTACTTCCCCTTTGTGATATGGATAGCTTTATTAGGTTAGCTTAATAATTGCAAATTTAATTCAAATGGACTGCTAAGTCTTGGCGGAGGTATGTCTGCTATTGAGTGGCCCTCTGGTTTCATTTTCTTCATTTAATGTGAAATGGTATGGACCTGATAATTTATTGCACATTGACTATATCCATAATGTCTTACACTCCATGGATCTGCAAAAAATTACAGCATCTAATCATATTTGTATTCAGTTCTTTTGAGATTGTTGCGACTTAAAAACCATCTGTAAAATCTCTGTAGTTCACATTCCAACATTTGATTGGATCACTGGCCTACAGTTGGCGTAGAGTAGACATCTGGCACTCTCCGCTCTGGGTACTCCACAATCTGACTTATTATCTGGACAATTTAGAATTTTGAGGTTTGCAAACACACTTATTTCAATGCACGGTTGGGAGAAAAAAATATTCAACCCACTTTCTAGATTGGTTTTATTGGCAAAATATCCTATTTATCAGCTGTTTGCAATAACCAAGAGTGTAGAGGGTAAGATGAATTCCATCAAGTATCAGGAAATCCTAGAAGAAAATGTCTCGCCATCTGTGAAGAAGCTGAAGCTTGGGTATCATTGGACATTCCAACAGGACAATGATTTCAAACAGACCTCACAGTCCACCAAAGTTTGGCTTCAGAAGAACTCCTGGAAAATTCCGTGAGTGGTCGTCACAGTCACCTGACGTGAATCCCACAGAAAATCTCTGGTGGGATTGGAGGAAGGCGGTTGTAGCACATAAACCCAGGAGTATTATGGAACTGGAGGCCTTTGTTTGTGAGGAATGGGCTGAGATTTCTCAGAAGTACCACCAGACGTTGGTGTCTGATGCTGGTGCAACATCTTTATCAGGTCGTAGCAGCAAAAAAGTCTCCGCAAACTACAATACATTCATTTTCCGTCTTCTTTATGTCATCTCACCATAAAACCCAACTTTCCTAGTGGTGTATAACTTATACATCAGATTTTTGATCTCAGGAGGCAAAATCTATTATTCACTATTCTTTCCTCTTCTTGCCAGTCAAGTGAGGTCATTTCGCTTTGGTCAAGACGATTGGCTCCTCAAGGGGAAGGCCTCTGTCAGGTCTGAGCTCTCAAAGCCAACCAGGAATGTCTCTAATTAGGCCAAACTGCTGATGCAATTTATCCCAAACTTCTCTCCACTCTCATCCTCAGTCCAGAACTAATCACAACCATCAGCAGCACTCCCCTCATACCCGCTGAGAACCGGATAAACCACATGAGCGAATGGAAATATATGCAAAGACCAGCTCAAAATAAAGCTCACGAATCAGACGAAGAAATGACTTTTAAATGCTATACGTTTATCTGAGAGTGCAGCATTTAGCGGCTGGCACAAGGAGACAGAACTGGGGGGGGGATTGTTTGGGGGTGGGGGAGGTTGTAGGTCTGTGATACAAGAAACCATGAGTGATGTCACCACAACACAACACAACACACAGCTGTGTGATGTGGTGGTGTGTTTGGTATATGTGTGAGTGAAGGAGGTTTGAAGGTTCATGAAGCACCCACCCAGTCAGCCCCAACACTTCAGTCTCTGTTGTGGCCTTGTATTTCTTGTGTTTTCATGTTTCTGCGGTCTAAAGTGTGGATCTTAAGGAGGGTGGGGTGAGTTAGCATAAGAAAATTGATGAAATAGTTATTTATGGAGACGTAGGGTTGATCTGTCAAAACAATTAACAACACAAAATCTTGCTTCAAACCTGAAATAGGGACATCTTTGAAGCTGCATCAAAAAGGTTTCATTGAGAGCAGCTTGTATTATTAATGTTCTGTAGTTGCACCTTCATTAATACAAAGGGGAAAATCAATGTTAAGAAAAAAAATAAATTTTGTGTAATTTTGAACACCTTAAATAAAAAATAAAAATATTAAATATGCAGCAAAAATCACTGATTTCTGTCCATTGGACTTTGGTCTATTGTTGACAGACCGTACTCTGTTTTACGTACATGAACGCCAGCATTCTCAAACATTAGGCAAGACGCTGTGATTTGCAATACTGCATGTCTAGGGTTGTGGAAGACATTACCAGTATTTCCAGTGAGCTGCACGCTGCAACTGGGTCCACTGAACTCATCACAGCTGGATGGAACCGACAGGAGCTCCGTCAATGCTGTCATTGTCTCACCACTGACGTCAAAGCCCCAGATATTCTTCATTACCCTCCCAGAACCTAAAGACAGTCTTATACATACCTACATAGGGCAACAACTCCCCACCAGCTGACAGATATGTGATATGCTGAGCGGAGAGGGGCAGAGGAGGTGAACGCTTTGTGGATTAGAGATGACAGAGGTAGGAAGGAGAATTAAAGATGGGAGGATTTTAAAGATTTGTCTCCTCTTTACATGATTTAAGCCTATCCTTGTTACCAGTTCACTTGTCCTTATCTTGGCCAGGAAGAGACTGACTTTCTTCTCTCTGCTGCTGATTGAATGATTTGACAGGCAGTCTGGGGGTCAACACACCAGTTCACTTCAAGTACTGGGTGACGGGAAATGTATGAGTGTGTGTGCGTGTGTGTGTGTATGTATGTGTGTGTGTGTGTGTGTGTGTGTGTGTGTGTTTGTCTATTTTCATCCTTAAAAGTTTTTTTGGGTTTTGGCTCTGCTGACTTGGCCCACTTTACTTTCTAACTGCAGGAAAAACAGTTTTCAATGCTCTCCCAGGGGAAGCCTTGGGAAATGATAAATAATAAATCAGTAAGCAGAAGAGGCATTTTCAGTCCAAGAGCCAGATGCAGAAAACTTCACTCGGATTCAAGGATAAGTATGTATGAACATTTTACAGATTCGACTATGGAATTGAGCATGCGTATTTCCTGAAGTTGAAAAGCTTTTATTTTAGATTTAAGAACCCATGAGTCACCAGAGAGTTCAGGGAAACAAACCAACCTTAAAATATTAAACCAGAGGTGGGTTTTTTTATTTCTAGAGGACAGCAAATAAATCAAAATGTACAACCTTGAATGAAATATATAATCATATCCCATGCAAGTTTGAATAAATCAGTCTGTATTTAAAAATTGTACCTATATGCCTCCATGACAGTCAAGTAGGAAAAATGAGGCAAAATTGAATTGAGATTCCTCATACACTCTTTTGGGAATCTTCCTTACACATACCAGCACATACTTGGAGAATGGGAGATGGCTGATTGAAGTTGCATCACCTTTCCTTGTGTTTTTTGTTAATTAATGACTGTTGTAAGGATTCCTGTGAATGAAGCGGTCTGGACTCAGTGCTGGATGCTCCCATGTCTCATCTCATCTGGGGCCCTCAGCCCAGTTCACCTTCACTACAGCTGCTTCCAATTTGGGCTCAGCACTTGTGCTGCGCTGGCCATTTACATAACTATGAGTATCAGCTGCTCTGGTCTCCTGCACACAGGCTGCAGGCTGTCTCCCTGTACGTATTTATGGGGTTCGTGTGTATTTGCGGACCTCTTGTCGTAAATTCAAAAGTTTTGGATGGGGGTGCAAACTCAGCTGATATCCTTTTGTTTTTTATTGAATGAACTGGAGAGAGTAAAGATTTAACACCGGCTAATGGAAAGGCGGAAACCTGAAGAATGCAATTGAATGAAAAAGGAGGCCCTGAATGAAAAGGTGTCTATGTTTTCTCAGAGTGTGATAGAAGAGGGGGGGGAGTGGAGGTCTCGTTCACCTCCCTCTCCTTTGACCCCAGGCTAGGGTCGCCCTACTCATAGCTCCTAAAGCACGCTGCCATTAAAGCAGCTAATCACGCTGAACAGCTGCATCCCTCACAGTACAAATCCTCAACACCTCATTCTCCCACACACACATTTGCTCTGGCAGTCCAACAGACACATAAAAGTGGCGTTGGGGCACCCCCACTCTTCCTTTGCTAATAGCACGCTGCAGTCAAGTGATGTTTCAGGCGCGGGGTTTAGCGTGGAGGCCTGTGATAAGCCGTGCTGAGCTGTGAAAACACAGATTACATTTCTGCGGCTTATTACAGACAGCGCGCCTCTGCCTCCCAGCCTCCACGTAATTGCGACTCAAAAACCGCAGCCTCCGCTTGGCCGCGAGATATGGCTTGATGGAGACCCCATGGCACAGATTTGACAGCCATGTAAATTCAAGTCTGCTTTCCTCCATATGTTCGGCTGCATGGCAGCCCCCTCCTGCGATAAGCTGCAGTCGTATTTCTTTTAAAGTGCTGTCTGCTGTAAATCATATCAGGTTGAAGTCAACAGCTGCTGTCTTATGGTGTCATACCTGCTTTATTTTTAAGATTCCATAGAAATTGGCTTTAGGTGTCAAAATGTTTGTGTTTCCACAACGTCTTGGAGTGCAAACAGCTTTCAGGAATGTGCTGCAAATTAACCCTCATGCTACCTGCAATGGATCTTTAAATAATTTTGTTTTATTGCAGTATATTTGATATTTTGATGTATATTTTTATATTGCATCTAAAGTGGCATATGTGGGGATATCCCGTCTGAAAACAAGCATTAGTTACATGGAACGGTAAAGCCAACCATGCATACATTAAATCCCTGTTTCTGGCAAGCTATAAAAGTGCCTCCATCTGCAAATACTTAGCTATTTCTTTTTCTAAGGCTCAATCAGAGATAAAGACCATTGTGTTTCAGGTCCAGGAGTAAGTCAATATCTCCCAAACCTCATAGAAAACAATTAGGACCCAGTAATTACACCATTTGCCTGGAATTCCTGCCAAATCTTCAGGTTGGGGGAGAAGAAATAAGAAAAAGAGAGTAAATGTGAAAGGTGGCTGTTTGATGCAGTGTTATCTTACTTTGCTTGGACTCTGATGGAGTTCATTTGTTTATCAGCTTGGGTATGATGTAATGTTTTGCCTTTGGAGCCTCTGGTTTGAATGTGATATGCTCAAATGTCAGAGTATGACTAGATGACAGCATCGGCGTGAACTCTTCCCTTAATGTTTTCTCATTTATCGCTCTCCTCTCCATCTTCGGTTTTGGAAAGGCGCAATCTGAAACTTTGGACGCATGCTGTCTTTGCTTCAGACTGGAATCACTGAGGAAAACAACTCTCTCAGCACCATTTGAAATGTAATCATATCAATGATCGTGCTCACAGCTTGTTCCTCATTACCTTTCCTCTCCTGCACCAAAAGGCTAATGCAGCCGCCGGCATACGGGCATTTCTGGGATCTGTTGTAATACAGACCAGCTTTGGGTTTCAGACGTCACCCGGGGTTTATGGTGAGAGCACGTTTAGAAGTTAAAAGCAGAGGTAGTAAATGAGTGGATCATACACATTTTCCACAGTCTGAGAAAAGCAGACAAGCCAAGGAAAAGCGATGATGGGAGCAGCGGTATATAAGCAAAAGGTCTTGAAAGGGGTCACTGTTAATGGGATTTAAGGGATTAAATCAATACGTTTCAATACGTCTGACCCAGACTTTTTACAAGTGCAGTAGGATGATAGTTATTTTTCTTTAATATAACAGAAGTGCTTTGTTTACCACGGCCCACACTCAAGGTCAAATAAGTCCTAAGAACCCTCCGGAGCTCCACAGTGAAATGTGTGGAGATTTGCAGATGGAGCAGCACACAGGTAAGAGACAGGATTTCAAACTTGCACCCACTGAACTGCAAGTGCAACTTTTAACTTGAAGTTGGCAGCGATATCGCAACAGATTTAAGCGCAATTCAGCCTTCAAGCTTTGCCCATTAGACAAGCTTTTATTTCTCCTCCAAGCAACGAAGGAGGCAGAGAGCATAAGGGTATCAGGTTGTGCGCTGGCAGGAGCTTCTGCTCACGTGGCAGAGGCAGAACAAAGCGCCGGTGGCCCTGGATGGTATCCACGGTGCCGCAGAGTGGAGGCCCCGTGAATGGGACGTGTCACTTCCCCTCAGCGCCGCCTGTGATCTGAGACACCCGAAACGACGCTCAGATAAGTGGCCTAATCCCAGCATCCCCGCTGGCTCGACAGCCCCCCGCTGCTACGGCAACCGAAGGGGAATTTCCTCCAGCAACAACTTAATTGGATTATTTCCTTTCTGTTTTGACTGTATTTTTCTCTTTTTTTTTTCTTTTTTTTTTTAAAGTCTGGGTCACCTTAATGTTAATGTGATTTTGAATTTTAAGAGTTTTGTTGGACTCACACTGTGGTTGACTACAGGCCAGTGGGAGAACTGGGAGTTGTTCGTAGGACACCTGCAAGGGAAGAGCAGGAAGAGCGAGGGAAAACAGACTGCGCTTTCAGCACCACAGAAAAGTGACCGCTTTAACCGCTGTAAACATTTCTTGTGTTTTGTGTCACAAAGCCTTAAAATTTATGTTACACCCAGTCCAATGCGGCGACCCGGGATAAAACAGACGCTCCACCCTTCATGCCAGACCGCAGGAACAGTACGGAGGCCAGTGCCAGGGGAAGTAATTATACACTGAGAATATATGTGTGTGTGTGTGTGTGTGTGTGTGTGTGTGTGTGTGCGTGCATGTGTGTGTGTTTGCATGGTGGTCGGGCTACTGCAGTCGAAAAATGAAAACAGCAGCACCAGCATGGCACTGGAAGAGGATGAAGACTTGGCTCCAGCTGGACCATAAAACTATAAACCACACAAAAGAAACAACTCTTACGTAGTACAATGACTCTCACAATGATCACATTAAACCTGATTAATAAAGTGGTGGTATCTGACTCACCCTCAAGAGGCCGCGGGGTCTTATTTCTGAGCTTTATTTAGAAGACAAAGGCAGCCTTATGTAAGCCTAATGGAAATTGCTCCTGTTAATACTCATACTTGTGAATCGAGGGGCACACGTGGAGGCTGCAGATCCACGTAAAGAACGATGAGAAGCACAAAACGGGGGAGGAAGGAAAACAAAAAGGCGACAGAAGTGACGTGTGAAGTGAAAACACGTCTCTGTGTTTGTGACTGTGGGCCTTCGGTCTCGACTCACCGTCTTCACAGGCGGCGCCGCTAAATCCTGGACAACACTTCCACTCCAGAGACGTCACAGTCCGGTACACCATTTTATAGGACGGTCTGACGACGGTCCTGTAGCTGAAAAACACGCACAGACCAAAAGCATTCACCAACACCTAATAGGAAAGCATGGCAGAAGTGTTTTCTCCTCCTTCCATCTCAGAGAGGTACAGGTGTAGTGAAGTCCCTGTGCCTCCTCACCTGCCCCCTGTGCATCCCTGCGGCCAGCGGCACGTCTGGTAGACGCGCTGGAGGATGGTCCCATTCTGCACCTGGCAGGTCACCGTCTTAGTGATGGTATGAGGACACCAGTTCCTAAAGGGAGAAACCGATTGAGTCAGAGTTAGATTCAGAGGAAAATCAAATGCTGCGTATTTTCAAAACACGTCTAAAAGTGCGCACACAAACTGTGGCGTGTTCTCAAAGAGAAATCAGTCACGCCGTCGCTTTCAGTCCGCCCTTGTCTTCCCGTGGCGTGGGCTTCAGATTGTTTCCTACCTTCCCCCAGCCTTTTGTTTTGAGGCTCCTTTACGGTGTTTACAGGGTTTTAATCAGCCACAGGATTCACAGGAGTCCACTGTGGGCTGTATTTACACTGCGGTCTCTCCTCCGTCAATACACAAATCCGGTTGCATTGTCTCTCAGAGGAGGTGAAGCCCCTCAGGGGCGAACAACATGGAAGACGAGGTCACGTATGGAAATCTGAGTTTTGTATATGAGGATTGTTAGAAACTGTAGTGGATTCACATTCACACAAAAGTGAGGAATACGGACGTAAAAAAGGTCAGAGGTTAAGATCTGATGCTGAGGATGCGATCACTTTGAGCAAACTAGTAATCCCTTCACCTACATTCTCATCCACGTTATTTATCAGCCTCCTAAAACTACATTACATATTTTTATTCCATGTCAGGGTCCAGCTGAGTAAAGGATGACTGAACTGAGAGCTACAGCTGGAATTATTAATAAAACAAAACAATTTATCATCTGTTTTAAAAAATCAAATAAGAACAGTTTAAAAACCTAAATGAGTGAGATAGGACACGTTTTCCAATATATAACACAAAACGCAACTTTAACCAGAATAAATGTTTGTAACTATCAACGACAATCATCCCTGGTCCTCTGGTCTCTATGATCTGCTGCAAACAATTTAGTGAGAGACAATTTACACTAAAGGAAACTGCCAAAGGCAAAGGATGCAAAGCAGCTCCGATGCAGCCCCTATTAACAACCTCCACATGTTGGTGACTGCACACACACACATACAGACCTGATCCAGCCATGGGGTGGGGTGTGTGTGTGGGGGGGGGTGGACCTCCAAGGAATGTCTGTGTACCTTTAGATATATATTTACTTTTCACTTGATTATTACTGATTATTACTTCCACTCGTGTGTACGTATTAAAATAAAAAACTCCTCCTGCCAGTTGTAAATGTGAAGTGTCTGAGTCTGGGACAGAATATTACACAAGCTGAGTAAAAATAAAAGGTTTGAATTAAACCTGAACATCTCAGGAGAACCAGCAGGGCCTCCATCTGCTTCGTTCAGTGTTACAAAAATGAACACGGGTCTGTATGATTACCCCATAATTGAATTTCCTTGTCCAAAAAAAACAAACAAAAAAACTCTAATCATACATGGAAATTTTTAGACACCACAAGGACTGTTGTCAGGTAGAGCTGGGGGAGAAGGGACTCTTCCCTAGCACTTATCTCCCAGACCCGACAGATAAACATCTGAATTTCCCAGGCTGAGAGGAAGTTTCACCTGGGAACAGCTACGGCCGTCACCAGGGGCCATGAGAAAAGACGTGGGGGGGGGTGGTGGTGTTTTATGGTCTCCCCTGCTCTCTTTGCATTACACTTATGCAATTACTAAAGAGGAAATGCCAACCGCTACTGCCTCAGTGAGTTAAATAACAAAAGTAGATGGGAAAAAAAAGTTTACGGTTTCCCAGATGCCTTGAAGCCCGATGAAGCCCATACCTTCATCGCTGGACTTCTCCACACAGCATGTGAAGTAAAAGAATAACACTGTCCAATACAGAGAAGATGGAAATATGAGGACAGACTCTTTTGATGGATAAACTTAACAGGGTACATCATGAACTCATGCGGGTTACAAACTTTAAGAGATCTAAAGATTAAAATCTTGGACGTTCCTTTAATTTGCTGCAGAGTACTGCTTTTTGTATTGTTCACTGAGGTTTGGGTTTTTTTTGTGGGGGGGAGGGGGGGTACAGGTGCTTGGTGGACTCAGTCTGTCACTCTGAAATGTTTCACAGTCAACACCTTCCTCCTACTGGAAGCACACTTGTGTTATGAAGTGTGAAGTCCACCAGCACCATGCTGTTTCACTGGCAACAGAACCAAGTCAGCCCTCGGTGAGTATCAGGTGTCTGAGCACACCGTGAACGCTGAGCCCAAGCAAAATAAATCATCAACCAATTCCCAGTCGCACACAGGCGAGAGCTGAAAAAAAAAAAAAAAGAATCCATAATTTGCAGGGGACTGAGGACTCTCTCCTTTGGCCCGTCTGTTCCTCAAAGCTGCAGACGCCAAGATGTTTAAACATCTGACAGAAACAAAGAGCCGATACTGTTACGAGCGCTGTTTCACTTGTTTGTGTCCTCATTTTGCCTCATCTTTCATGATCGCACTCATGAGTTTGTGAACTTTCAGCAGCAGACTGTACGAGGACAAAAGGGGCCTGGGAGTCAAGATTGGTGAGACTGACCAGGAACCAGAGTCTGGACACTTGACCATTCATGGAGGGGTGGTTAGGGGAGGGGAGGGCGGGAGGTCAACAGTCAGACATGTCTTAAACATAACATGGAAATAAAATAGAAAAGGGATCTCCAGATTTATTCTCTGAGAAAAATTCTTGGGGGAGAACAAAGGACAGATGTGGCAAACGGCCAAAGGCGAGGAGAGGAGGGTCACACCAGGGAGCATCCAATGGGAACGAGAAGAGAGGGGAAAGATTATGAAGCACGGTTTGGTCCAACAGCAAACAGAAGAGCAACAAGATTGATGTGGAGCAACGCAACACGTGACAAAGAGAGAAATAAGAGAAGACAGTGAAATAAATGAAGAATAAGGGATGTAACATTCCTGAAGTCATAATCTGAAGCTCCTTGAAAAAAAACCCCCCAAAGTACCACAAGAGATTAGTGTTGAAAAAAAAAGAAAAGAGAAAAAAAGAAATCCGAGGCTGTAAAATAAAACTGACATGAGTTATGTTGAGTTTCATGTGAATAATTATTAAATGATATAGAAACGGATACCAGAGGAGGCTGGAAAGCACCACTGAGGCCTCAAAAGTGGATTAAGTGACTCTTCACAGGAATCTCAGAGGAACAAAGAAACTCATCTTTCTTCATCTGTTTAAAAGCTGTCATCTCTGAGCACCTGTGAGCTTTAAGGTTATCTCTGTGTGTGCACAGCTTTAGATTTCCGAGCGAAATAAAAAATGACTCAAGAATCCTCTTGAATCACAGTGACGGCTCCAAACAATATGACAGTGAGGCGTGAATAATTCAGCAAGCAGAGAGTTGATGTTCACTTAATGTGGGCTGTGTGTACAATAACAATTTATTGTATTAATAAATCAATTCATTCATTCGTCAATTCGTAATAAAAGCCTTTATGAATTAGCACACATGGAACTGACCAGGCTGCAAAGATATTAGTCACAAATTGATGTCACTTTTGCTGAATCTGCCCATTATCTTCACAATGAAATTTAAATGCAATGTGAAATGACGCTGAATAGAAATTTGAATGAGCTGAAAGAAATTTCTTTAAAATACTTCTTCCAAAGACAAAAAAATCATTTTCTGCCACGAAAGACATCTAAAAGCTGCAAATGAAGTTCAACATTTCTGCTTTTTAAATGACTTATACCGTTTATTACCCAAACAAATGAATCAGCGTTCAGTAATTAATAATAGTGACTGCTTAATGACACAAAATATCTTTAAAATATCATTTTTCCTTTATTTGAACAGATATTACATCTAAAGTTATTCTTCTTGAAGCCGCGGGCCTCCACCACTGGGGTGTCTGTCATCTTCATTACCACGCTGCAAGAAAACACGAATTTGGTTAAGATGGATGAAGAATGAGGGTGGTCACAGAGTCCAGATCACCATGACAATCCCTCCGAGGGAGGATAAAAGAGTAGGCGAGACAAGAAACGGAGAAGCGGTAAGCCTTCGGCGTTCTGAGCTCAGAGTCATTAAGGAGGACAAGGGTGACAGAACACTTTATCAGCGCCTCTACGGGGCGACCACACCACTCAAGAAATGACTGGAGTTTATAATCCAGCTTGATTTGGGTAATCACTGTAAGAAGACAAGGCCGGCCTGGGAAGACATTCATTATTAATGAATTCCTTTTAAGTTACTGGACTCCCCTGACAAATTCCTTTTCATGTCAAGTTGTAAATAACTCCAGAGCCTCCCGCTGTCTGAAATCCAACTGCCACTCTTTGGTTTTGTTGAAATGCTATAAAGAGCTCATTTCACAGATTAGCCCAGACAGCAGGTGGAACCGAGACCTTCAGCTCCTCTCGTGTCGCCTCAAACCCGCTGACCTCTCCGCCGCTGTGCTGCCATTCCTCTCCTGCCACTTCAAAACAGAAGCACGCCGACTGTAAACTCACCTCCCCTTCTCAGAATAAAGCCAGATGCGGTGGAGTTCCAGCTGCTTGTGTTTAGTAAACATGTCAACAAACCTCAGGTTTGATGGGGGGTGGGAAGGAGGGCTGAATGACAGGGGGGGATGTGATCTAGTGGAGCAAAGCTGAGAGGGCTGAAAGCCACCTGGATGCACCTGGACGCACAGGCCTGATCGGACAGAAGGGGTTTCAGCCTGCGGCTTCATTTAGTCCTCACCCCCCCCTCCTCTCAATACACACACACACACACACACACAAACATACACACACTTGCAACCATGAAAGCATAAATATTTGTAAGGTGGAAAACATCCTCTCATGAGGGAGTCTGGTGTCCCGACCCGCCATCAGAAACTCATTCCCTACATGGCAGCATCTCCTTTCCCTTTTCATTCACTTACTATCAATCTTGGGCATTTTTCTCACAGGAGTAAAGGTGGTGCTGTCAAGGTGCATCCTGACACATGAAACTGAGTGGATGTTAAAGTTCCTACACCACCCCCCAGCTGCAGGCAAATTTTTTTTTTTTTTTTTTTTATTTAAATGATGCACAATACACTCAAGAGACCATGGAGGGGCTCTGGTGAGGGGAGGTGGGTGAACCGGGACAACAATGAGGACAGAGGCATGTCTGCAGAGCAATGTGTGCTGCCAGCACAGGAAAAAGGAAACCAACTGTCAGGAAGACAATAGGACCTGTTAGATGGATGGAGATGAGAGCTGCCCTGAAGAGAATGCACTGAGAAGAAGATGCAAAGAGGGAAACAAAATAGACTGTGGAATGATCATGTAGTAAAGAAGACAAATGAGGATTAAGTTACAGCACAGAATATATGAAGGTGTTAAGGTTGGGATTATTTAATAGATGTCTTCCTTGCCTTTTCTGGTAGACTGAGCTGTGGGAGGCTGCTGTCTGCTCTCTGTTCAGATGAGTCCCGGATGAGTAGGTTTTATAAATTCCCGTCTTCCAAGTCGCGTCAACAAACGTGGTGAGCCAGAGCATCAGCACAGTCCAAAGCAAACTTGTCCTGCAAAGCGCAGACGCGCTCTCCCGTTGGCGCGGTCGCATTTCCGCGGCATGAAAAAGTACGAGCAGAAAAGTTTGAACTTCCTCCGGCTTGAGAAGCAGACCGGTGAGTGAATCCAGCCCCGGTGAGGGTGTGAAAAATGTCAAACAGCACTGGAGGAGATGCGCATCCTATTCACTAGAGTAGCAAACGCGCACCTTAATAGAACGCAAAAAAAAGAAAATAAAATAAAAAATAAACCTAAAAACAAAAACAAAACGATACTGGCCCTCGTTAAATCATATATGAAAATCCTGAGTGAACTTATTCCCTAAATGCTCGTCTGTCTCTACCTGTGAGACACCACCGACATGTGATGTCTGTTCTGTGAAGGGTCCTCTACATCTGCGCTTCCTCCCTCCGACTGTCTGTGCGCACCGCCGCTCGGCTCTTTATTGCAGCGGGCATGAAACCACTTTTTATAGTCTCCTCTGGTCTTTTAAAAGCACAGCCTGCCGGGTCTTCTTTACCCTGCCCCGTTTCAACCTCCTCCGGAACGACAATGCGCGTTCAAGGCTGCGGCGCACGCTGTGGATGAACAGCAGGGTGCCTCTGCCTCTGCCAGGCTCCTTAGAAAACACTGGAACTACTCCTGTCATGAATGGTGCTCAATATAAAATCACTTGACTTGTAAAAACTGGTCTTGTTTTATTTCAGAAGTTTTATATATAAAAGGAGTTGACTAGCTGTAAGGCGACGGTCACGAACTACAGAATGAATTAAATCTCTTTATTTCTTATGCAGTTGATATAATTGGATTATCAGGGTTGGTCAAACAAACATGAGTCCAAGATACTGGGGTGGTGGTGGCGGCTGATGACTCTGCTGAAACAGTCCAGACTGGGGGTAGACTGCATGCTCACCAGCAGCATGAATGAACTAAAAAGCACAGAAACAACTTGTTCTTTATTGCCTTTAGCAGCTGTGGTATTAAAACTCGGTCAAAGCCATCGGCGTCCAAGCAGACAGCGGCAGGAGAAATGCTGAGGTCATCAAAACCCATTTCAACCCATGCAAGTGGACATGTAGGTTTACAGTTCAAGCAGCCAGCAAACCACAGGGCTGTGGTTCTGATCCAAACTAAACATAGCCCTGTAACCAAAGCTTGGACCCCATAATGTTTATCTATAAAAAATACAACTTCTGTTGTGGTTTAGCCATTTGTTTGTACAATAGTGCATTTTTGGGTGCCTGAAAATAAAACTTGTGAAAAAAGATACAAGAGTACAATCTTTCAACAACTTACATTGATTACTGTTGTTGTTTAAACAGGCAAAACACAATTCTGCAGAAAACTGTGGCAATGCAACCAACTTTTGTTTGAATGACCAACCTAATAGCCATTCAGACAGGACTTTATTCTGTTACACCGCCTACTACTGGCCTGGCATGCACACTACACCGTTATCAAATTCCTCACTGTTCATCCATGCAGTGCTATGAATGTGAAATCGTTGAAAAATGCAATAGAATTTGTTTTAAATTGTTTTAATTTTAATGTTGTTAAAAATTGTTTTAAGTCTCCCCACCTGAACATCATGTTGAAGACGGCACTTATGCAACTAGTTACTAAACTACAGTATTGGTGAAATCCACAGCTAATTATTTACCAGAAAAGCAGCACATGCATTAGAATGGGACTCAGTATAAGCCCATCTGTGCTTAGTCATAAACTGTTTGGGTGAAGGTTTGAAAGTGATGTTTCAGAATTTTTGGTTTTGGGGGCACCCGTTTGTTTTTTATTAGTCTGGAAGCCATAGAGCCAAGCAGGAACCGGAGCAGATTAAAGTTCATGTAAATCCCTCCAGTCACAAGCAGCTGAAAATAATTTTGACCTCTGAGGATGCAGAAGGGGCCTGTTCTGGTGAGTATCTGGTGTCTCTTATTTCTGATCAGTTACCATCCTGCTTTCATGATCTCCCTCCCCTTCACCATACAGTTAAAAAGTCGGTCATTATCCATTGGCTATACACTCAGATGAAGTATTGATCATATACAACACATTCTTGCAAAACTGATTTCTCTTTTCTCAATGAAATTCATTCCCCTTCTGTGTTTAGCCATAAACATGCTGATTGTTACTCTTTTTGGTAGTTGTATCAGTTAAAGCTAATCAATAACATGTTTAACCTTTAAAGTCGACCATTCAGAATTTGGGACTACCCAATACAGTAACAAGAACAATGATTAAAAGGATTTGTAAGGAAACATTCTACAATTTGCTCTTTGCCTATTGATGTCCTCACCTTCTAGCAAGCTGACACTTTTTATTCAAGGATGTTCAGATCAATTTCTTAAATATTTAAATAAAACCAACACTGCTACCTAAAAAGCTGAAAAGCTACTTTGGCAGTCACGTTCCTTCAGTGACGCTTTTTCATTGGATGTGGCAGCTTATGTTAACATTCTACAGAGAAATATTCAAATAAACCAGTCAAATCAAAGACACTTTATTTATATTGTTATTAGTTTAGGAAAATGTGATGTCTAATCTCTTATTCAGAGTGGAAAAAATATGTCAAATTAAATGTAAACATTTATTCTTTAATATAATATTCATAATATACTGTGGTAGAATTTTCAGATTCTGGCCCATTGCTGTTTACTCAAAAACTAATGAAGGGAAATCCCTGAAGCTGCTTCCCGGTGAAGCCTCCGTACAGCCCTATGCTGCCATCTAGCGGGTGATTAGAGCTACGACGTAAATAAGGACTTGAACTCCGTCCACCTAGTGAAAATTTGAAAAACCATGATTGTATTGTTTTCAATAAGGTTTGCAGTTTCCCCTAAAATACTGTTCTCATGTTTGGCCTTGCATTCTTACATTCTTGTAAGTACAGAAACACACAGTTGAGGTTTACAGTAGACCCACCCAGCATTATTAGGAAAAGAAATACATTTGTTCTAATTACTGTATATTATATATTTTAAATATTATTTTCAAAAAGTATAAATGAGAATTTACACCTCTCCCAAACCATCTGTCCTGTCTGTCCAGGACTGCTGTCTAGGATTTATTTAACTGAAAAATCAAGAAGCTTTTCCTTCAAGCCGAACAGCCATAATGACAACAATATTTGATTCCACTGATAAAACCTGACAGTCATGACAAAAATGCACGGCTTTTGTTTTTAGCAATTAGCATGTACAGTGAAAAAATGCATTAAGTGTCCTTGCCCTAAAAAAACTGTAAATTCCATTCAACATTCAATGAATTTAAAAAGACTGATGTTCCTACAAAATTTATTTTCTTCCAAATAAAACCTGAAAGTCAAACCAATGTGCTGAATACACATGGAGGATTGTTTAAAGAATGTACTTGATCAGCATAGCTAAGGCAACTGATGAATAATTCTATTATGTTCTATGCATGCAAATTTGTGTAGAAAGTGACAGATGCACAGGCAACACTGTGAATGCATTAAAGTAGAAATTATATCCTATTCATATTCACAAACCTAATTCTGGAGAAACATTTTAAAATATCATAAATTACAAAAAAAATAATTCTATAATAGTATGTACATCTCAATCTTGTCAAAGCAAGATTCCATAGTCAAGTCATCACAATGATCCTTCACAGCGTTAATACAAGGAAACTCTGGAGTCATTGGGAGTGCTGTGTGTAAGGTCGTTAGTGCAACAGACAGTTGGAAAAGACTCACTGTGAAAACCACATCTGCCAAAACTAAATACTGAATGAAGAAGTTCAAACATCATTATGAACGTACAAAAATAATAGGATTTATTACAATATTTTGTTTGTTATCAGTAAAAAAAAAAAAGTTTATTTAAATGTAAATTTATTGAAATATTTATTTTAATATTTATTCAAATTTATTATTATACCACATATCTATGTTTTATTTAACTGGCAATACCCTAGAAAAAACTTCAATCATCAGAGAATTTACAGCATTGACCAGGTCAGCAAAATCCTCTTCTCTCGTACTAAAATTGGATTTTTCTCCCATTCAGTTACATTTGGGCAGATATGGTTATGACAGGAGAGATCAACAACTGCTACCAATATACACCTGATAAAATGCAAAGCTAAGGGAACGGTGCAGAGCAGCAACTGATCCTGGTACAAAAAAAACAACAACTGTTTGACATAGACGTATATGAAAGCTGTTGGTAAGATGGTCTTTAATGATATAAATAGTTGTTAAAAGGTGAGACGAATAATTATCTTGACATGTTCTGACATAAGTATATCTTTCATGGAACCTTGCGACACATTTTTGCTCTGTTTACCAGCTGACACCATCATTACACAGTTTTTTCACAATAAGTCATCGTTCTCAAAGCTGGTGGGCAGAAGAGAGAACGTAAAGGGACAGAACTTGACGCCATTTCCACTGTAGAATTTATTCTGGAACTCCACCCTGAGGAAAAAAAACAGTAACGACAAAAAGTTGTAATGAATATATATCAATAAGTTAATTCAAAGCACTGCGGTAATGGAAATGTTCTGTTATTTTACCAGTGCAAGCGAAGGGCGTGGAGGAATGCAGACAGACCCTCCATTACTAGCAGGATGGACACAGTGAGAACGGCAAAAAGGCCAAACACAGGCACCAAGAACACGACTCCAAGACTAATGTCCATTCGTAATCCAACTCGCATCACCATCGCCCACAGCACCTCTGACAGCTCTGTTGAAGCAGAGCAGCATGAACAGTGTCCACATGAGGTAAAAGACAGATTTCAGGGACTTTCACTTGACGTTTGGTTCTGCTTTCTAAACCCCCTGACCAATTTTTAATCAAATGTAATTTGATATTTAAAATATTTTCAAATTTTTTTAAGAGAAAAAATAAATAAAAAACTCTGAACACACATTATACGATCCACTACCAACATCATACTCACGGGCATGTGCCAGGCTCAGAGCCCACAGCCGGAGGTAAGACGCTGTGTTGGAGATGCAGCCCAGGCAATACTCTATAGTGTGGATGGCCTGATGCAGGAGCTCATCTGCAAAGTTAAACTATTTGAAAAATAAATCAAAAATCAGATACACTGACAAAAACAGCAAAAAATGATGGATATATGTATATAGTTTTTTTTATTAGTAACTTCCCTACTTCCTTACCCCCTCCTTCTGGAATTCTCCGAGATCACTGCCACCCTCCTCCATGTCATGAGCCCTCATCAGGGATAGCTCTTCTTCACTATTTCGCCTCACACGCTCATATCCCTGAGAACACAAAAAGTTACACATATTTGATATTTAACGTTTTTCTTTTTTTTTTTTACATCTGTGCACACGTTCAAAGGACTAACACATAAATGGGATCCTCACTCTGTACATTTGCAGGCGATGGCTTCCATTGTGAAGCCAATAAAGGTACACAGGTTTCCCCAGGAGCATAACTGGCACGCAGAGAACAGCAATAAGAACTAGAAATATCTGGAGGCCGGTCTGGAAGAAAGCAGACAAAGCTGCATCACATTGGTAGATTTAACCTGTGAGATTAGAGCGGGACATTAGTCGTGTAGTATAACACCAGTTTCTCACCTGTCCCGTGTAGAGGGGCTGTGTTGCATCGCCCTGCATGAGGAACATGTTTATAAAGTGGATGAGGATGCTGGGGGCGTGTCTGGAGTCCTCAGCAGAGAAGACCAACCACTTGTATAATATCATGAACACGAGGTAGCCGAACAGACACAGCAGGAACAGGATCTCAGGGAGAAACACCAAATACAGGTTGTACTTCTTCCTAAAGTGCCTGTTTTAGTTGACAAATACAAGGGTGGATATTAAAAAACTATTATAATGGCATTAGGAGTTTTATGAGGTTTAAAAAAACATGTACTTACATGTGATTGAAGGTGCTGAGGATCACCCCAAAGCTCATGTGTAAGATGCCAATTATCACCGACATCTTCATCTTGTAAGAGTTCAAAAATGTAAGGCGGTTGGATGCCAAGTTCCAGATCTTTTAAACAGAGAGACGCACTTTCATAACTAAAGTGTAAAACTTTTGTAAAAGAATAGCTGACTGAACAAATTATTGCTCCTGGACGTGGTAAATATGATTCAATTACTTCAGATCAAATTACTTTCTTAAAACTGTGTTCGTAAACTGAAGAAATTTAAATTATACTCATGGTTCTTTTTACATAGATCACTGTCATCAGGTGACACTGATCTACTGAAGCCTTGTTTTAGGAACCACTCCCAGCTGGACCATCTGTAGCTCTATAACTAGGAGTGACTTAACATGCTTCTGAATGAGTCTCCACTCACTGGGTCGATTCCCACAGGATACGGTCCTTTAAACACTCCCGTAACATTTGGATCCAGTGTAAGAAAACGATTCCCTCTGACATCTTCCATCCTGTTAATAAAATAAAACAATTTTAATCTTTTCAAGCCTTCAAATGTGTACAATAAGTTTGTCATTAAATTTTCTCAACTGATGTATTTGTCAGGAAGTACTCACTCCCACTCTTTTTGGTCAAACATGGCCTTCACACTCCATCCAGAACCAAAGATATTAAGCGACTTGGAGAAACAGTCATTATATATCAGGCCGGTGTAGATGGAGAACAGGCCCATCATCAGGATGATGTAACGCCCCTCAAAGAAGGTGTTCCAGATCTGCACAGAAAATCAATGTACTGTACATACGCCACACAGCCATTTCTTATATCACAAAAAGAATTTTTTAGGACTCCATAAATCCCCAATGGGGAAATTCTTTTTACACTTGATAAACACACACAAGGCTCGAGGGCACCTCGGTAGGGCTCAGGAGGTGAACTTACACCTCTCCAGCTACCAGTTCCCAGAATTTTGGTCTTTGAACCAACCACCCTCTGGTCTCCCAAGCCAATCCTTGTGGACTGAGCTGCTGCTGCCCCAAATAGGCAATGCATTAAAATATTTGATCATACTGTTAATAGTTTGAGCTGATGAGTCACTCAGGAATGTTTTCCACCATTTGTTTCTTAGAAGAAAAAAATATGCCTTTCACTCAAACTGCAACACAGAAGTACAATCTGCAGTTCAAATAACAGATGGTTAGATGAAGTAATGCTTCTGGGACTGGAGCTTTGGGAGCAAACATGTACAAGGTACACCTTGGTCTTTTGCATACACTATTCATACTGTAATCATATAAAGATGAATAAAGAATCAACTAAGTGGCCTTTGATATGATTATGAGGTAAACACACATGCTTTAGACTCACTCACCTCATTCCTTGTGTTTTTAAGCTTGCGATTATTCTCATACAGCACCATCCAGAAAGCAAACAGAGCCATGATAACTCCGTGACCCAGGTCACCAAACATTACGGCGAACAAGAACGGGAATGTGATGATTGTGAAAGGAGCTAATAGAGAGAAAGAAGAAAAACAAAAAAAATAAGTAACTCAAGACCAGTGAATTTTTTTTTTTTACATAAATACTGATAAAATTCATTCATTCATCTTCTTGGAGACAAGACAATCATAAAGAACTCTGCAGTGCAATTGCATCACGCTCGGGGTGTCCCCCACCTCTAGCCAGTAAGTCAGCTGGGATAGGCCCCAGCAACCCCCGTGACCCACAAAAACAGAAGAAGTGGTTAAGATTAATGGAGCACACCCATTCCACCATTGAATGAAATTTTTTTGGAGGGTGGAGGTCAAAGCAGAGCCTTACCAGATCTAAGCTCGCATCTTCCTATCATGTTTGACATGAGGTAACAGTAAATCTGATCTTGTGCCACCACTGCATTTTAGTTTGGACTTTGCCCTTTCTATTTCTGATACTTTATCTGACAATGCATGTGTGCACTTACAGCCTCAGACAAGAAAAGGAATGATTATACCCACCAGGGTTAACCTCCCTGTAAGTGCCCACTCCGTAGGCATCAACAATGTTCTGGAAGCCGGAGGTAAATTTGTTGGTCCTTATCAAGGTGGGTGGAGTGTCTTTGGTTGGGATGCGATTGACAAAGGACGGAACTGTTGCTCCAGTTTTTCTCTGAAAGATCGAGATTAAATCCAAACATCAATAAATGCATTTGCTCATAAAGTCTTGAAACATTTGACTGACTCTGCTGAAAAGTAGGTAGCAAAGGCAAAAAAAAAGAACTAAATAAAAAATAAAGAATAAATGAAATAATACAAAATAATAATTACATTTCAGGTTCGTTAGTTTTGGCAAACATATATACATCAAGAAGAGAATGTTAGTCTACCTTGTCACAAAAACTTAAATCATACATGAAGCAACATTTCCAAACAAAAAAATAATGACTTTAATCATAAAGTCATTTATAACTTTATGATTAAGTCATAAATAATGACTTAATCATAAAAATCCAAGCAGTTGCCTCATTCATGAGGCAACTGCTTGGATTGACTGTCCAAATATAGAGAGGATATCATCAGAGGAACTCTGAACAGCGTCCTCACCGATCCTTCCTCTAAAGCGCTCCGCAGCGTGGGAACGTCATTGACAGGACACCACACTTCAGCGATCAGGCACTTGTTAGTGACATCAAAGCTACACAGGTTGAGAATGTAATAGATGGCTTTCATCTTCTTGACCTGGATAACCCAGGTATACACGGATTCCGAAGCCTTAATCAGGACCTGTTTCAGGTATTCTTCTGTTCTATGAAGCACCTAGACGTAGAAAGAAAGAAGATTTTATACTTTTACATCATTATTTACTTTAACTCCAAAGAAATCATTTCAATTTGTTAAAGATAACAAAAGGATAAAGGTGGCAAACCGTTGTTTTCTTTTAAATTTCCATGTCAGTTTGACAGAATGAAAAGAAATTAACATTTCAAAAAAGAGGCCTATGTGTGTGTGTGTGTGTACATAACAGAGAAAAGTCATCATGTCAAATGGCCAAGGATGAAAAGAAGATTTAAAAAAAAAAAAGAAAACGCACAAAAGAATTTCTCTTTGAGTTGAAACCGCAGGCTGATCATGTGCTACAGAGGTTACGTGACATTCCTTTTCTCAGTCATAGCTGATTTAGGGCTCCTAAATGATTCATCATGGAATATCCTTGACAGAAACTCGACCAAGCAGATACCAGGACCAGTTCAGGGAAGAACTATGGGGCGAGTAAATTAATCAATTTAATGTTACGCCTCAATTTTTCACCTTTGAGCAGTGCTGAAGATGAACCCACACCACGTCAGGTGACTCTGAACAGAACATCTTCATTGACTCAAGGAAAAATGAACAATTCTTGTAGCTTCAAACCCACTCAATATTAGGAAAACTTAAAATCTTTTCAATAAACATTAAGTAAAATACAGAAGTACAGTGCGCCCTCTTTACTCACGGTTAATACGTTCCAGGAACCACACGCAAATCATGAATTCCGCGATTTAGTGACAATTTATCTTATTATTTACGGTAATTTAAACGTTTATGAACCCTCCCCGTACTGATATTAAACCACCTTCTATCTCTATTACCTTTCCCCACATTTTTATTGACTGTTTAAAGCACTTTTGTGTCTCACGGAAGTTCGAGACTCACAGAACACAGGGCACTTCCGGATGCCGTCAGCCAATACAATGCGAGTACGGTATCACGTGACTACCTACTAAAAATCTGCGATGAGGTGAAGTCGCGAGTGTTGATGCGCGAAGGCGCACTGTAAACCCTTGGTGAACGACATCTCTCAAGAATTAATCATTGGATACAGTTAGAAAAAAACGTTAGACATACTGTGTGCAGGTCCTGAATGCGAACTTTTAGTCCTTCCACAACATCAGTCCTGTCATCATTGCTTGTAGGATAGGGATACAAGTGACAGTGGTAGCTATGGGAAAGAGAATATGTTACTCACACCTCACTACTGCAACCACCAAGACAGCAGCAAATGAAAGACAATCACATTTTCCTGTCAAAACTAATGAAAAAAACATGAGAAAACCCGTTAGGCACTCATTACCAGTCACAGATCTTCTTCACCTTCTGACCAATTTGGTCTCCCCAGTAAGAGATCAAGAACACCACGCTTTTGGTCGGCTCACCCTGCAGATGAAAATAAACATACCGTAAGTTTTGTGATCAATGATGGAAGACATTCCACAAAAATATGTGTGACTTTGCGCACAGACAACAGTTAAACATGATAATGTTTTCTGTTCTAAACAACGAAACAACGTTTGTTCATTAAAATTTTGTTTTTAAAGTCAAGCTAATTTTTCCACAAGACTAAACTGGCAAGTATTTGAGACACAAAGGTTGACCTTGACTTGAAACACAGTAAAAAGTACACCTTCCTCTGCATATCATCATGGTTGTACTGCTATCCATCAGTAAAAATATGTGTTGACATTGTTACTGTTCAGTCATGCTGGCTGTCAGACCAAGCAGATATGATGGATAAGTGCATTAATATTACTGCCAGACAAAATAATAGCGTCCACGGTCTGACAACAAGAATAATAAGATCTGACTTCTTAAAATATAAACTACTATACATTTTATTATCAGTGTCAGAATTTTACTTCCTTTCTGTCATTAGAAATGCAAAACTTCTGCACAATGTCTACTAACAAGAATGTGGTAATGATTCACATAAAGAACTGACAGTAACATTTTAATAACTGACACCATCAGCTACGTGACCTCTAGCAAACATTTGTCAATTCCTTCCTTTGTTATATCCACAAAATTAGACTTCTAAAAACACAAAGAGCTTTGGAATATCTCAGGAGGCAAACTAAGTTTTCTTTGTAATTTAGAAAACCTTGGAAAAAGGCACAAAACTTACTATGTTAACTTACTATGTTACTATTTAAAGGTCTCAGCAACAGCTAGAAATCACCAGCTGCAAGCCAAATGCTGATAAAATATACTTCAGTCCAAAGTAGAAAAGAAATATGGCATTGGATGGATGGATGGATGGATGGATGGATGGATGGATGGATGGATGGATGGATGGATGGATGGATGGATGGGTGGATGGGTGGGTGGGTGGGTGGGTGGATGGGCTCAACTTTACATCAGTAAAGTTTATCAAATTTTGTGTCATTCATTCACAAAAGAAGTCAATAATTCATGTAAATGAATTTGATATTTTCCAGAATGTAATTTTAATCTTAAACTGTAATGAATGATAGACAAATCTAAAGTCATAAAATTTTACTTCCACTCCTTACTGTATCAGGATTGTCCAGATACTCCTCGACCTCTGCATAGCTCAGGATGGTGTAGCCTTTACATGCTCTCCAAAGCATCCGCTCAAAGGCCTCAATCTTTGCCCTCTGAATGAGGCCAGAAATGAAACTAAATGGAAGAGGAGAGTAGCCAAACAAAATTTTAATTCATTAACTTTAAAATGAATAATACAATGACATAAAAAAACAATTTGTGACGCATTTCTACATTTATAATAGCTGGGTGTGCTCAGCTGAGTGTAGTCTATGCTGCCTGTTGTAGCTGTGATGCTCTACATGTTGAAGAGTGGTGACAAAATGACTTCACAGATTAACAACTGTGAGTTTATTGAGTCTCACCACCTGTGAAGCATAATAATCAAAAAACAAAATCGGGAGCCAAAGTATTACTGAACCACTGATTTAAGTTTTGACGTGTATAAACTATGAGAATAAGGATTCATGTAGCACCTTGTGAAATTCTAGTTTGTGTGTGATTTTTGAGCCAAATAACTCTGAAAGCAATTGAATGACACAAATCAGACAAAAAATATATTTTTTAAAAATATTATGAGTAATGTGGAATTACTACATGTTTTCTTAACTCTAAAAAATAAATCTGACAGCAAGCATGAACAAAGTAGTTCGTCCCTTACCCCAGTTTGGCTCCTAGCCTCTGCATGCTGCTGTAGTCCATCACTGTGTCTTTTTCTTGGAAGGGAAACTCTTCATACTGTAAATGTCGGGGCTCTCGCTAAATTTAATACAGGATGAAGGAGGGTGAAGACATATAAAATCAAAAAGCTGATTCGAATTGTCATATTTAGAATAATAGTAGGGAATCCAGCGGCACTATAAACACTACCTCAGCACTTCTTTGTACGAAGCTGCGGGTGATGCGTAGCATATGTGTGTACTCTGTCAACTCCAACAGATTCCTCTGTAGCTTCTCTTTATTCCTGGTGACTTCACCTAATTCCACTTCTAGCCTCTGAAGCTGCTCCTGTGAACATAAACAGAGTGATACAAATATAATAATGCAATAAAATATTAAATTGTGAGTTTGATCATTATTTTCTGCAATGTGTAATGTTTAAACGGATAGAGCAGACCAAAAGATGTAGCAGCTCAAGTAAACCACCATTCCACTAAATTTGCTGCTGTGACAGTGACACCATCAACATATAGATAAGTGAAACATTATGAGCAGGCAGCTAACCATGATGGAAATGACATGCTTTGGTAAAGGAGCCACAGGGTTCACATCTCCTTCTGGAAGTGAAATATCTGCTTTCTTGATTTCCCTCAGAAGGTATCCTGTTAAAAATAAAGAGTGATCATTATAAGATGAAAGAACTCTCTATAAATCCATTAAACATTTAAGGAAGGTATTTCATTTAACTTTATCTACAATCAGCAGGCATTTCTCATGACTCTACAATTTGATTCAGTTCCTTAAAGCTAAATTTCCAGCCCAAAGGTAAACTCAATTAATAGGGAGAACTTCACAAGTAAACTGCATATTCAAAATTAATATTCACTTACCAAGGATCCTCTCCATCTCTTCACATTTTTTAATCTCATTGACATATTTCCGCTGGAATGCAGTAACACTGGGATTGAGCTGAAAGAGGCACATTTAGTCAATAATTGAAAACCTAACGATCCGCATTCTCACCAATCATTAAAAACAATCTAAATGTTCCACACTACACAACATGAACTTCAAGTTCAACTGCAAGGTTGTTGGTTTTTTTTTAATTAAAGCGTGATGAATTGCATTATTGTCACGTTTGCATCATTATAATAATAACGTAGTGCGCTAACCGGGGTGCTTATGATGATAGCAAATAAACTCTGCAGGGGAAACATTACTGCATTACAGCAAATTGTAAAAAAAACAACAACAACAACAACAACCAAACAAACATGTAAATCCAGACTTACGTCTCTGAACTCCACTAGCCCCAGTTCTCCCAGTTCACTGATGCAGTCGTAGGCCGATCCGGACTGCAGGAACAGCTGAGCCAGACACATCTCCTCACCTCGAAGCAGAGAGTTCATCTCGACAGGAGTCTGATATTTGCTCAGACGTGCTAACGGCAGCAAGCTAACCAAACGCTGTCTCTGACAACGATAGCACCGCCTCGGCTGCCTTCAGTGATAGAAGCCGGTTGTGAATGTCATGTTTGAGCTGAGGTTTTCTAATTTGCCTACAGGATACTTTGAGAGACGCGTAAAATAGCAACACAGTACGGTTACAACAGAGGCTGTTCCTGTTAGCTTCTAGGTTAGCCGGCGAGCGACGTCTTGCCTGTTCTTGGATTAACTTCTTTCATGAGAGTTGATTCTGAGAGATATCCAGTTATAAAATCGCTAAAGTTGTATATTCAAAGATATGAGCACAACTCTTCTCATAGTTCCTGAAGTTTATGCAAACGTCCGCCTGCCGTGTCCACGGCGATACAAACACGTCACTCGGCTTCTTAACTTCGACGGCAGTGAATGCGCCTTGGACCAATCAGCGCTGGCTTCCGGCGTCTGCGCACTACGCTCCCTGCGCTTCACAGACCGACAGTTCAGATGGCGCGTTTACTTATTTGTTGCTGTCAATAAAGTTTACCTTGAAATTGTTTTTGCATTTCCGGCTTTTCGTCTATCCTTTGATTTTGGTTCCTTGGAATTGGGTTCGGTGGTTCCTTGGTTGATCAAGAAAAAACCCAGCTAACCTTGTAATCTGCCACCAGGGGGCGCTTCAACACGGCCAGCATGGCATGTCTTGTGAACGCAACATGTTTTAGTACCTTGACACCATATCAAATACTGTACATTTTTTCTGTATTTAAAGGCTACCATCACAAAACCTCATCACAAAAAAGTCATAGAAAATATATATTTATTACAAAATGGGGCAGAAATACAAAAACATTCATTTACACAATAACATTATACACATGTAAACCCTGTCTCATTGCAAAATGTGCAATAATTCACTGTAACATTCAAATACACCTTGTTCAGTCTTTTCCACTTCCATTCCACTTGTCTTTAGAAAGTTTGCGGAGGAGCGCAGTTGCATGCCTGACGAATTTGCTTCCATGGAGTTCCCAGAATTGAGGCAACAATAAAGAAGAAAACTAGGATCAAGCCTTTAGCCAGTGACTGAGTATGTGGCTCACCTGGGAGGGACAGAGTTAAAGAAAGTCAGTAATCGTACTGTTACTATCCATTGTCAGGGTCTTTTTTTCATAAAGGTCCAAATTATAGGTACCCGACAGACGGATGTGTAGGCAGTCTTGAAAATTTGTGTATTTAATAAAATCAGTTATTATATTGCCTCTATTGTTCCATTTAGTATTTAATGTCATTGCCATTGTATTAATTTTTGCTGTAATTCAATGTCTTTTGGCATGGAAATTACAAATTACCTGAATGATCAACTAAACGTTTCATTGGGCTACATGAATTCTCACCTGTGTAATACGTGGTGATGGGGAAGGCCAGCTCCGGCCAACACACATCATTCCTGTTGCAGTCGTACTCGGTGAAGTTGATCTGAAATCTAGGGAAAAGAAAGGTTAAAAAAAAAAAGAAGTCACAATCAAGCACCTTGCACAAATTATTTATTGAACTTCAGCTTTCCACACTCTTTATGAGGGCATTTCTGCTGCTGAAGGAAGCACCTGGTTTTTGGTGGTCCTGTGTTGACAGAAATATCCGTAAAGGTGACTGAGGAGGTGATGGGGAACAACTGAGTCTCCATAGGATCCAAACACGGAGAAAAATCACCGCCTCCACAATCCAATGACCAGGATGACAGGCCATAGCTAAAAATGACCAATATAAGAATATTAATTCACATTATTTATTATACTAATGGGAGTAAGGGAGTAAAATATACTGTATGTAGTAATAATCAAGTCCTTCTGTATTGGGATACAGTGAGCATTTTAAAACGTATACAAATACAACACACCTGACTTGCAAAGCAAGGATTTCTCTTTGAGGCACGCCATCCACAACTCCAGTGGTTACACTCCAAACATGGATATACTGGTGGGATGGAATGCCACTGCAGGAATTTGTTGTGTTTTTCATAGCATCACTTGAGTTCAATGTCACAACTGGAAAGCATTTGTTGTGAATGGTATTTAGTTAGAAAAAAAATGAACAATTGGCGCAATGCTGTACAATTTGTTTTGCAAATTAAAATAACCATAAACAAATGAATTATATCACAGACTAGCTTACAGTACAAGCTGACAACAGCAGAGTTTGCATGAATTGCTTCCTTGCAGCATTTACTTACAGCTGATGTTCACCCAGTCTGTCATGTTCAGAGGATCTGGGTTTCCAGTCTTTGCCACATATGTGCCTGGAATCAAAGCTGCTTGTAGAGAAGTAACAGTCTTTCTGAAAGGGAAGAAAAGGTTTATTTCAATTCTGAAAATACACATAGACGGGTTAAACATGAATTTAAGTCAAGCTACTGACCTCAGAAGATTACACTGAGTCACATTGTGTCGACTGACAGGCAGCAAACATCCTGATGTTGAATTATATCCGAAAAGAATTGGTTTTTTAAGAGCAGATGAACACAATCCATCCGCGTCTGTTTAACAAATAAGAAAATTATGCCGTGAACAACATGCAGGAAGGTCACTGCTGTTCTCCCAATGACCCAGTCTTCAATTACAAGACTTAATATACTTTACCTGGTTTCCAAAGATTGATTGATGTCCTCTGTATTGATCCCGTATCATTACCCAATGTGTCCATAATTCCACCAATAACAGGCCTTTCCTCTTGATAGCCTGTCATTTGAAATATTTGTGAACGAAACTATTATCTGAAAATAGAACAAACCCACAAACATTCTCAGGAAAGTTACTATTTTGCTCTCACCTGGGTTTCCTGAGTTGGGCTCCCTCATAAAGTCTCCATTTAGAAAAACAGCTGAATATCTTGTAGTAAGTTTCACTGTTCAGGGGACAGAAAATCATGAAACAAAACCCCAAACTAAAATAAACATTACCAAATGTGACCAGCTATGAGCCAAATTAAAGGTAAGTCTTAAGAGTCCTTACCAGTATTATTTAAAGTGATGGTTCCAACAGTACGTTTAAGGGTTATATTTGTGATTCTGTTTTCTGTCCAGTAGAATGTGTAATCCAGGGCTAAAGTCACTTTCTCACAAACCAGCCTCCCATCTTCGGAGAAAAATGTTAACACATTTCACCATAATTATAACTGGTCAGTTTGAGTTGTTCTCGTAATGCCGTGCTGAAATATCCATACCTGAAGCACCAGCGTTTGAAATAAAGTGACTCAAGTCAGTCACCACGTCATCAGTTACACTAACTACAGCGTAACCTGTAACGCATCAAAAATGAAACAAAAATTACAACAACAGGTTTGATGTATTTGTACATGTTTAAAAGATAATCCTTACCTCCTTGACCACTCTTCACTCTGACGCTCAAATCTGATGGCAGCATCTTCAGAGGAGATTCCGTTGGACAGGAGTGCAGAAGAGTTACACAGCTGACTCGGAAGTTTTTCAAAAAGGCAATAGGAGCACTGTTCACACATCTCCCCAGCGCCTTCTGTGGAACAGGTATATTCAAGGCATTGCTTATGATGGCTGTCAAATGTAATCTCAAAATTGTTGCTTTTATTGCCATATCTGAATTACTACGTGAAAGAATGAGGGAACTATAAGAAAATATCAGATTTTTTGCATAACACAAAAAAAGAGAAATTAGAATAATAAACATTGTAGAACATAATGGACACGCTGATTTTAATTTCACATTTTGGCTTTTATTACATCCCACTTGTAATTGTTAGTGTTTGCGTGTTTGTCCATTTGTTTGTTCATTTGTCCACCAAATATCTTCGCAACCGTTGCAGACAGAAAGATGAAACAAAAAGCAGATAACTCAGGCGGCAAAGGGGATGAAAATGAGGTAATGACCTTGACCTTGAGAAAACTATGTCAAGATCAAATTTTAACTTTTGTGCACTCAGGAACCTGATAAAATAGAAAGACGAGGGAGAAGGCCAGTGTGAGTACCATAGATCAAAGCTACTGCTTTGATCTAGTTTTGACCTTGACCTAGTTTTCTCAAGGTCAAGGCCATCATCTGATTTTCATCTCCTTTGCCGCCCGAGTACAGTGATGTGCTTTTTGTTTCATCTTTCTATCTGCAACGGTTGCGAAGATATTGGTGGACAAACTAATGAACGGACGAATGAACGAACAGACAGACGGACGAACGGACTGACACACGAACACTGACAATTACAGTGTACTGCTGTGAAGCGGAATGTAACAACACAAAAAAACCTGCAACTAACCTGGGGAATAGTGAAGTACTGGTCATCCATCCTAAAAATAGGACTTCCTTCAGTATAAATGCTGACTGGCACGGGCGCTGACAAAACAGAGCTTTGAAAGGATGGACTAGATGCAGGCGTGCTAGAGAAGTCAAAGGGGGAAATATGAAAACATTTAACAGCAGTTTCAATAATTACACAACAAAAAAAGCATACTGTATATTTAATCATTTCTTACATTGTGTCTCCCCGATAAAATAACCCTAGGAAGGGGTTGTTTTCAGGTGGAGAACTGACACATAAGAATGGAAACCAGTCTGGGGTGTTCTCAGCAGACTGAACAGAACACTGATAATCTGGAACAAAAGAGACGTGTCCACCAAAAGGCCCCAAAAGACAGTTGGATGCAAAGAGCTTCAAATCTTCACTGGAACAGTCCTGTTAAGAAGGAAAGGTTGGAAATAAACCATTTAAAATTAAGACATAATAGAAGACATTTGCTTTCTCTGCACTGCTGTCTTGTTAAAACCATGTAGTTATGTCACAGCTGTAAATACCTTATCACAGCAACAGCGGACATCACAAGCTCTAAATGTGAGGTCACAGGGACAAGAGCCCAGGGTTTGGTACAGGTGGCTTGGAAAGGCTGTTTTATTATCTGCAATGGACAGGAGATTTGTGTTTATTTGAAATGAGGCACACCTTCACCATAATGGCCTAAAACATAGAAGTTTCATTTAAAATACCATTTTCTGTACTTTCAGGAAACAACAAGGCATGCATCCTGGCCTGGATCAGCAGTGATGCCAGAGGTTTTCCGTCCACACAGGCAGAGACTTGTAAGGTCTCCAGTACACACAGAGATTGTGGACAGCAGTCTGTATCTGTTTCATTCTCACCACACAAATGCAGACCTTTATCCAGTCTCAGCTGAACTTGAGCTACAGTCTGGGGTGGCAAATGAAAGACATGAAAAAAATGAACAAGAGCAAATGTTTGTTCTAAACTGGCACAACCTGTCAGATTGCAGTTCATCTCTTCTGGCTACACAGTCCTGGCACGGATGTGCTAATGTAGAATAGTAATCATCTACCATATGAATTTAAAA
The DNA here is from genome assembly GCF_040054535.1 of Antennarius striatus. NCBI lineage: Eukaryota > Metazoa > Chordata > Actinopteri > Lophiiformes > Antennariidae > Antennarius > Antennarius striatus. Next base: position 22,156,361 of record NC_090778.1, read on the forward strand.
ATAATTTTAATAGAGTAAAACAGTTTTTCTAAGATTGTACCAAACAGAGTGGATTTTGAGTCTTTCTTTTTACCTCGCCAATCTGGTCTTTTGTCAGTATCCACTGTGTTGCGTTATCTACACATGATGGAGAACCAATACTTCCTGTAAGAGAAAACACCCCACAAACAACCAATTAATGAATATGCACACATAATTACTGTTACTGTTCTAAGGTCCTTGTGTCTCAGGATGTCATCTTTGTGAATTTGTCAGGCACAAGCAAACACCCGTAGATATCAGCTCATATTTCCCAATAAATATTCAGATCTAAGTAGACATCAGATCTCTACAAAACTCAATCTGGGTGAATTAAAAACCTCAAACTAGTTCAGTATGCCTACATATTTTAACCAAAATGTCCATGATGAAGTAACAGGAAAAGACTCCAATGTTTACACATTACATTGATTTGTAATATATAAACATTACAAATCGATGGAGAGATTTCTCGTAAAAAATTCTGCCAATATATGTGAAGTTTTGTGTTACATTTTGGGAAAAAACTCGCAAAATCTGTTGTAATAATATATAAGGAGGGTCTCTGATTCAGTTATTCCATAACTCTGATACTGTACGTCGCCAAGACTCTTAAAAATAAAAATACATTAAACTGAAACAAACATAGCAGCCTGCTAATCATATATATAGATGTAAAGTCTGCGGTGCAGCCAGCGGCACAGGATCAGCAGCTCTGTTTCGTGATTACCTGTTGTGTTGGATGGGGACACTATCCTCACGTTCAGAGACACCTCGGACGCGTTTCCGAGCAGAAGCGCATTGACAACGGGTCCATTTGCGGTCAGATATGACGGCTGGAAAACTGGTCGATAGATAAAATGTAACAGGTTAATGGTTAAACCTCGTTAAGTTGTCGAACAATTTGTATAATTACTTTGATGCAAAAGTTAGCGTTAGCAGGTTAGCTTTTTTTTTTTTTTAACTAGCACTCCAATGGCTGGATATCTATCGGTAGCGTTAGCAAGGTGCGTTTAGGTCAAGTTAGCTCAGTTATTTTAATGTGAAATCGGATTAAAGGCCCTTACCGACAGTGTTTTGAGAATACGCCACAGAAATGAAAATTAGAAAATGTATGATCTTGCGTAAAATGGACGGGGGAATCGATAATCCCATCACATTAGCAATTTAGTTCCTTTCTAGACATGAAGGGACGTTTGTAAACTAATCGCGATGTCCTGGCAACGGGAGGAATTCTTGTTCTGCAGGAATTGGAGGGACGGAGTTAGAGTGAAATACTCACAGCGACGCTATCTGGCAAGAAATGGTAGTTCTTTAATCCAGAACCCCGCGATTGGATCACGTGGTGTCTTTATAAATTAAGTCTTGCCTAAATTGTAGCTTGTACACTTGTATATGATGACAATAAAAGGCATTCTATTCTATTCTATTCTATTCTATTCTATTCTATTCTATTCTATTCTATTCTATTCTATTCTATTCTATTCTATTCTATTCTATTCTATTCTATTCTATTCTATTAGCGAGAACCCATGGAAATTCCACGATAAAACAATAATGTCAGACTTTGTTTGTTGCCTTTTTTTTATTTCTTCGCTGTCACAAAAAAACAAACCGCTGTGTCCGGCGAAGCCGTAATGACTCCGTGTGTGGTGGACGGATGAATGCAAAGACGAAAGCCGCTTCGGCGTTACGGTCCGGCCATCCGGGTAGACGCTGGCTCCCTGAGTTCAGTCCTGGTGAATAAAGCATCAGGGTTCCCCACACGACAATGTGAGGTCCAACATAATCAAAGAATAAAAACATAAACATAACGTTTATTTCCATAAACATAGAGACATGGACAAATGTGAAGACTGGAGCTAACTCGGCTAGTGGCCTGAATTTCCGGGTAGACACCAGCCAAAACTGTTCACAAGAAAATGTTTGTTTTCTTGTGTACAGTGTGTTTGTATTATATGTCAATGGACATTAAACAGAAAATAGAGTATTTTTGTGGTGACAGCTGTTTATTTAATTCTACGATGCTCTCGGGAGCTCTCGGGTAGTGGGTGGAGTTAAAAAGTGTGACACCGTGACGTTTTCAAGTGAGTTTATTCAAATAAAGGCAAACCTCGGTTTCCAACCACAATCCGTTCCGGAAGGCTGTTTGAATACCGATTTGTTCAAATTACAAATACATTTTTCCCATTACAAATAATGTAAGGCTACCCGCCGGAGAAAGCCCATTTCAGCCGCTTGTATCCGCGATCTCATTCTTTCAGTCATGTCCCATCGCTCATGATCATAGGTGAGGGGAGGAACGAAGATTGAACGATAAGAGAGCTTCGCCTCTCGGCTTCGAACTGTTTGCGACAATTGTGCCAAAAACTGTGCCAACATCACTAGCTATCAATTCTTTCTTAAATTCCACAGTTTTCCGCACAATTGACCTTTTCTCACTAGATTTAGCACTTGATTTCTTTGGAGTCATGCAGTTTTACTAATTCTCCGTCACGTTTTCTCTCGACTTTTCACGCTTGACGGCTTTCATTTATTTTGCATTCGACTTCCAAATTTTGTTGAACTTCTAAGACAAAAAAATTCAAAAATTTTTGGTCGAATTGCGATTTGTTTGATGTCTAAAGCGTTCAAAAACCAAGGTTTGCTTTGACTGTATACTGCATAGCTGGGGAGGTTTTAATTAAAATGGCCTCTAGGGGGCAGCACAACGGTGTATTTCCACCACAACTGCATCTAAAGGAAGAGTAGAGTGAGAGTCGTGTCACGTGACGTGACAACACGGTAATGCCGCTGTCAAAATCACAATCCGTTCACTGAAATTAATAATGCCTTCATTTCAAAACCTGGTGACAAGTCTTCAAAACTGCTTGATCGCCGACGACCAAGCATCGGAAAACATCTGTAAAAAACTCGGAATTGTGATCGATAAGTTACTTGAATCCTCCAGGTTGGTGTCTTTAAACTCAACATGCGGTGTTGTTTTGAATAAGCGGTGATATTAATTGTTCTGTCATGAACAGGAGCAGTGTGAAAAGATGCCAGGAGCGCCGTCTGGAGGAGGCTGCCCAGTTGCTGACCCGGATCCCCGAGGCAGAGCTCCGGGCTTTAGAGGAGACGCGCCTCCTGCTTCTGGTCCGACTCCTGCTGTCCATGCAGCTGCACATGGTCCGCATCTCCACGGGCTTCCGTAAGGTGGACCAGGTCAGCCCCTCAGAAAGCCTGTCTGCTCATCTTAACAACGGGATCAAGCTCTTATTCTAGCTGCACATTTCTGTCACAGATGCTGCAACATTTGGCTAAGGTGGACCACCAAGTGGTTCTTAAAGAAACGCAAGAATGTTTGGACTCCACCGTCCGAGCTGAGCAGGTACCAGAGCTCTCACCTTACCCGTTGTGGCTGTCGTGTGTTTGCATTGCACATAACCTTCACAACTCTTTTCTTTTCAGATCTTGTCATTTGAGGATCTGCAGAGAGGTTAGTGGTTAGAAATGACTATTTTATACATTTGGAGACAGAATTATTCAACATCCTTTTCCCAGATATCACACAGAATGAATAATTACCCTCTAATTACCTTGTATTACATCCCACAGGCACAATTTTCAAATTCCTTTAGAGATTTTCCAGCCACCAAATGGGCTTTGTTTTTTAAAAAACCTAACATACAATGTGGCTTGACAAAATTGTTTCCAGTTTTTCCATTTATGTTTTATTTTGTGTATTTATTTTATTTATTTTTTAGTCTCTATGTTCCTGGAAGAGAGCGCCGTTGGTCATGAGGTGTTCCAACATTCTCACCTGTCTTTGCTGACTAAACTATCCAAGTCGTTTCCTGTTGTGTTGCGACAGCAACCCCTCAGAGATGGACCGATGTGTTACCTGGCTGCTAAGGTCTGTTGAGAGCTGAGTGCACCTTCAATTGATTCACTTCATTGATTTCTTTGGTCCTCATCTGGTGCTCTGATCTCTGCAGGCGTGTTTGCAAATGTTTCAGCTGCTGTCCGGTGAAGTTGCTCCTCTAGTGTGGGGCGAGAAGGAGGACAGCCCAGCGATGCAGGTGATTCTGCAGGCTCTCATGGACGTAATACTTGGACAGGTTTGTGATTAAATATTAATAATCTTGTTCATAAGCTCTTGTTGCCTTTACTTGACCTCCATGATGCGTGCTCTCTATCAGTGCTGCAACAGGGACACTCGTCTTCTGGCAGGCACCGCCGTGGCCATGCTGATCAACACGGCGCCGGACGATAGAGCTGGAGCAGCTGCAGCCTGGAGTCTGCTACAGGTTTCCCACTCAGGTCGGTCACCGCCAGCAGCGCTAAAGAAAAAGTAGAAGCCAATGCAGAATCAAAGAATGTGTTATTCTTTTCATTTTTCAGAGCCGTGGCTGCTGACTGTTGGCGTTCTCCAGGCACGGTGCAGCCCTACGGGAGAGGACGGGGTGGACATGCTGGCCATCAGCAAAGGCCTCCTGACCTGCTGTCGGCCTCTCATCTTGCTCAGTTCGCACCTGGATGCCACAGAAGTAAATAACGTTATAGAAAAAAAAAGCATGTTTTTTTACTCATTCGTGACCAAACTGAGCACCTTTTCCTTCTTTTCAGACGAGTTTACTGCTGAACGGTTTGTTTCCTCTGGTCCACGCTCTGTGTGAGCAGAAGATGGATCGTCTCTACTTTGCTTTTGAAGGTGAGCGATGCACATTTCACGTTCATTGAATGACAACATCGTCCCATACTGTGGTGGAAAGAGAGTTGTGGAGTAATCATTACTTTGCTGAACTAGTTCGTTACTGAAGTAAGCGACATGTTGTTGCAGTATTAACACTGTGGCTGAAGAAAGTGAAGGAACGTTTGGCTGATCTCTGGACGATGACCGGCGTTCGCCTCCTGCCTGACGGCAGCAGCCTTCAGAAAGAGCTCATCCACATCATCTGGACCAACGCTGAGAGCCCAGTCAGTTAAATTAACCTTATTTTGTTATTTGAATTTTAAAATCAAACAGAAACTAATAGAAAGGACATTATTTGACTTTAAAAATGCAGAATGTAGCATACCACTTTCTTACAATTGCTTTACATTCTGTATTATTTTATATCCAGTGCAACACATGAAAGGCTTCTTAGAAGTGTTCAGGAACATGTTGCATGTTGACCTCATGTTATTTTATCAGAGCATTTATAGAGCCATTGATGAAGCTGTTTTGTGACACCTGCAGGTCAGTGGTGTGTCGGACTTTGTGCGTGGAGCCTTCAGTCTGCTGCTGGACCTCTACGACATGGACTGTGAGCAGTTCTGTGACACCAACAAGCCTCTTTATTTTACTTTACTTAAACGAGTGATCAAACTACCGTGGGAATGTAAAACTAAATATCAGCGCCTCTGTTCCCTCCTGCCATACCTGGGCACCGACACGGTGAGGATTGTTACTGCAGAGCTGATCCTGCTATGATGAAACAGCCTTGAGTTTGGTGTGTTCTCCTTTTATCGTTTAGGTGATGGATCAGTACCCTGAAATACCCACTCATCTCCTCAAGTGCCTGTCAACCAATCACCTTTCACCGTGTGGATCTGAGCTTTACAGATGTCTGATCCTGCAGCATAGACGAGAGCTCTGCGACGGCCCACAATCCCTTTCACGCACTGAGACTGATCTAGCCAGTCAGTGGTCCAAACGCTGGCGCCTCTTCCTCCACGAGGCGCTGACGTCCGACGTCACCCTCTTACAGAACAACAGCTCGGCGCTCTTATTGCCCTGTACCATTCAAGTCTTCCCCTCCGCTGTGGGTCATTTGCTGGCCTCTCTGGACCCGTTCACCCCCGGCCACCTCCACGCCTGGGCCTGCATCATGAGCTCCTATCGAGCCACAACTCTACACTCTCCCTGGGCTCTGCAGGGGAGCTCATCCTTTGAAACCCTCCAGCTGGCTCTAGGATCTGCAGATGACAAAGTCCGTCTGGCTGCTGTCCACCTCCTCTGCTGCAGCCCAAAAACCAAAGTCGCTCCGCAAACAGAGGAGGTGTCAATGATGAAGGTCTTCATTCAGCAGAACCTGAACTCTGACTCCTCGTCTTTTCGACAACATCTTCAGGCTGCTGTGAAGAAGTTTCTTGTTCGGATCAGAGACGGCTGCTTAGCACAAATCAGAGGACAGAAGAGCAAAAAGAAAGGAGATGCTGTTCACTCAGATGGGACACAGGATGCACTGGAGCAGGGAATAGGTGAGCAAAAACTGTTCTACTGGACAAACTGATGTATTTTATTCTTGCAATCAGCACCTAAATGAAGCCGAATTAAAATTCAACAGATCTATCAGGAGGTTTAATCATCCAAACCTGAATTTATAAAAACTATGAATAATATAACACAAGATGGAGAACAATAATCATGACAGAGATTTCTGCATAGGTCTTCATATGACCCTTAAAGATCTGTTTCTTTTCAGTTTTCCAATCTTTTTGTAAACTATGCAGGGTTTGTGGAATGGTTGGGGCAACTTCCGTACGGCTATCTGGCCCCAGGACACAGCTATCAGAGGAAGAAGACGGCATTGCTGTTGCTGTCTGCGGTGCTGGAGACCTGCACCGACACCTGGAGCCCAGACAAAAAGAAAGGACAACCTCCAGGTCAGTTTGGAAACAGGTGACCAGAAAAAACAAAGTTACATGTAGTTGCGTTTAGGACAGTTCTGTGTGCCATTTCAATATGGCATTTAAAAAAAAAATATTTTTTTTGCAGCAAATATGGGGTCTCTTGTTAATGTTGCCAGACAGAGAGGACAATGGGATTTCACCTGCAGGACAAAACAGCTGGTCCTCATCAGCTGTTTAGAAGATTCTACAAATGAGGTAGAAAATGCATCAAGTTGTTCAGATCCAGGTTGAAGATATGATATATATCTAAAGTTTACTTTTTCATTCTTACAGATTCGGGAGCTCTCAGCTGGGTTACTGTTGAGATTTTTCCCACCACGTTTTCCAGATGATGTTGCTGCAGCGCTGCTGGCACGAACCAAGAATTTTCTTTGCAGTCCTCGGGTGCAGGAGGCTCAGATGGGTGCACTGATGATGAAAGTCCTCCTTCAGAAGTAAAGATTTTCTCCTACAAAACCCTCATTACATCCCGCAAAGCGGTGATGTATTGTAATTGTCAGTGTTTGTCTGTTCGTTAGTCCACCAAATATCTTCACAACCAATACAGATGGAAAGATGAAACAAAAAGAACCTATGAAAGTAGGTCAGGGTAAAATTTTGAATTCAGGGGTGTCGCAGGATGTTGCAGTCTGTGACTGCCTTGTTCAGAAATGTAGATGCAAAGGATGCCTAAATACTAGATGTTGCTCAACTTGTAGATCAGAAGACCAGCTTCAGGACTGCAGGAACAACAGTAGCATCGCTGTCAGCGGTGGAAGTACACCCAACATCTCCTCAGCAGTCAAATTTCTGATAAGGGAGCTGGAGGAACATTATGTTGCAACCAAGGCTGACATGATGTGTGCTGCCAGAACGAAGCCTGTACACGGTGAGGCTTAGTATCTCCAAGAGAATTAACGTTTAGGCTACAAAAACATTGTTCGGTTCTTCAAATGCTGTCTTGAATTCTGTTCCAGGTGTTCTAAGCGCCCTTCAGAGGTGTTTGATCGAGACACCCTGCAGTGTCTATGACACACTGGACCACAGTCTGACCATTGAGATGCTAAACCTACTGGAGAACCTCTCCCAGCTGCTTCTGGGTGTTCTCTATGGAGATCTTGTTGCTTCTGCCACTGAAAAGGGTAACGAAGTTGGATGCACGCTGTTTTTGTTTTTTGGTGGGGAATGAAATACATTTGAGATTTGTTTATGATTCCTTGTAGTAAATGTCACCTTTCACAGATGCCCCCCCTTCTTTTTGTGATATGGGAAATGCTATTAGTTCTCTAATCGCCCAATCCTCTGGAGGAGACCAAGGGGATGGAGAGGAGTGTGTCCTGCTATCTGAAGAACACAGCCTCGTCCTCACCTGCTGCTGGGTCTCCCTCAAGGTAAAACCAGACGCACAGTCAATGTGATCACATTACAGAATTATTATTTTCATTGATTTTGTTCTTTTATTAAAATCAGGAAATAGGAATATTTTTAGGTTCTCTGGTGGAGAAAATTTACTCTGAATCCAAACCCGGCAAGTGTCTCCTGACCAAAGATGATCTGATGAGATCTTCAAGAATATTTAAGAATATTCTTCTGAAATGCCGTCACTGGGTGAGTTTATAAAACTTTCAGGAGGTTTGACGTCAATTCATTGCAACTGTCATCATCTTTCCTGAAAGCCTCGTTTGTGTCCGCCAGGGGGCAGTGGAGGGCTGCTGTGTGGGTTTCACCAAATTCTGTACCTCTCTGTTGAGCAACAGCGACGCAGAGATTAGTGATATCCCAGCTCACATGCTCAAAGAAGTAAGTGCTAGTTTTTGCTTATCACTATTAAAGGTCAGTAAATGGAGATGCTGGACGGCTGTCTTATAGATTCCTCTTGAATCTTGTATCTGTCAAAGGGCCTGCAGGTTGTGGAGTCACCTCGTTTGACATCTGTGACCCGACGGGCTGCTGGGTTGCCGATGCTCATCCTGTGTGTCGTGTCGGCTGAAGAGGCCTGCAAATCACGACCGCTGTTGACCCACACGATGCACTCATTACTGCACACGGCTCAAACCCCTCTGCCGAAGAACTGGGACCAAACACTGGACCTGCCACAGGTTTGTAAACAGTAAAAAACTAGGAGGATATTGATCCTCGTAGACACAACATCAGGGGCCCTCAGATAAATATCCTCTTCTTTATTAGGTGTGTGCAGTTCACACTCTTCAGGCCATGGTGCGTGGATCGGGTCTGGGGGTGGCTGTCCTTCAGTTCGCTCCTGCTGTGGCCATCCTGTCTCTCACTCTGCTCAGCTCTCCTTGTTGGGCAATGAGGAACGCTGCTCTGCAACTTTACAGTATGAAGATTTAGGGTTCACATGTCATCCGTATTTGTGATCTGAATCTGCCCTTAATTTTGTTGACCTGAACCAAAAGGCGAAGTCAGTTCTCTTCCTGAATCAAATCAGTGTGACGGCCGAGAATCACACATCTCAGTTGGTTTTACTATCTCAGCTATTCACAGAACCGTCTGTAGTGGCGCCTTAAGTGCAGTGAAAAAAAAAAGTAGGACTGACAGCACATCAAGCATGTTTGCAGACATTCTTGGTGTTTCTGGTTTTGGTTCTGCACCATTGAACTTCCTTTCCACCACAGTTACTAACCAAATATCCAGTTAGTGTTTCTTTAAATAACCATTTTATTATCACAGAGGATAAAACAAAGAACTGCTCACCAACCTGGAGCCAGTGACATTTTATAAAATGAAGGATTGATTATGACGATAAAAGTCTCTGATTTTTTATTCCACTGTTTATATTGACATGATGTGTTTTGCAGGTTCTCTGTGCTCTCGAATGCTTGGCCAGCGGCCCAGCAGTGAGGAGGCTGGCCCGACCCAGCATAGCATGTCCCCCACCGCCTTCTTCCTCCACTACCCTGCCCTCCAGCCCTTCCTCCTGGGCGAGCTAAGAGGGGCAGCGCAAGATCTCCAGAATCCATCTAACAAAGCCAAGCTACACCTCCAACCATCGCTCTTCCCTGTCCTCACTCTGTTAGCCCAGCTCCAGCCTGGTGTCCAAGACTCATCAGAGTGATTACTGCTTGCTTGTTACCACAGTTAAACACAGTTATCCCACACAAGGAAAGAATGGAGTGATGATCTCTGGAGACAGAAGTCTGTTAGCTTAGTTTAGGTGAAGATGAGAAATGGAGGAAATAGTTACGGGTGATAAAGACTTCTGGTTTTGTGAATTTTCATCCAGAATATTTGATCTATGAGATTAAAGATTAAGATTAAATACACTTTATTGATCCCCAGAGGGGATAAACTGTCCTTTCTGATTTTCTGCCTCCAGAACCTTGTCAGACTTCCTGCCTCCTTTACTCCAGCTGTCTGCCAGCCCGATATACAGTGTGAGAGTGATGGCCTCAAAGGCCTTGGTTGCCATAACTCCTCCCTCAGACTACATGAGCATCCTCGTCAAACTGGCTGCTCAGCTTCCTGGTCCAGAGGAGCGCTGCTGCCACAACCAGCTCCATGGACAGCTGCTGCAGATCAGGGCGATTCTAGAAAAAGCTCTTTACTTGTACAGGTGAGACTTGAAGAGCTGCCTGCTCATTGATAAGACACTCTCAAGCTTTTAAACCTGCCTTCTTACCCTTAGCGCCCCTTCAGCTGACCTTACAGAGGTGCTAAGGGGGGTTGAGGTCTCATTATGGTTGGTGACTGCGGCTCAACGCTGCCCCCTAGTGAGAGCGGCCTACCTGGCGGTGGTAGATCAGCTGAGAACATTCTGCAGTGAGGCCTACTTGTCAAAGCTCTGTGACATACTTAAGCAGGAGTTCCAAACGCCTCAAAAGGAGCTTCAGGTTAGTGACAAACATACCAATACATCTATGTTGAAAAGATAAGGTAGCATTCTGGGCTTTTATCCTCAATCTGCCATCTCTGTTATCTTCACAGGTCGGCTTGACATCCTTCCACAAACAAACCGTCCACTTTCTTTGTGCAGATCTAACGTGGGCATGTCAAATATGGGATAATTTTTCTCGGGTGAACCCTGAACTGAGGTTCTCATTGGTCACGTGGCTGATGGATGGGCGAGGTTTGAACCAGAGATCTTTGAGAGAGGTGATCCAGAGGATGCTGCAGGTGAGACGTGATCTGCTCTCCAAACTTCAACACGAAGCTTAGAACAATTACAAAAACCCATTTAAGGGCTTTCTGGTCAAGCAGTCTTCATAGAGCACATTGAGAGGAAATATGTGGTTTGAATATAATCCTAATTTTGGCTGAAATCTGTTGAGATTTAGATCCCTTCTGACAATAGAGAAGACGTGCCGCTAAAATGTTATATTCTGGAATCAAAGTAAATTAAGTGAGCAAATGTTTCTCATCTGTATAATCCACAATTGAAGTAGGTCATTACTTCGGCATACTTTTGATAGCTGATTGTCTATATTTCCACAAAAAAAGTCGTTATTATCATCAATCTCTGAAAAGAACAAATTAAAAGAAAATTTTATGCATCTTTGTTGATGTTATAAATTACATTTATCATCCAAGTAGATTAAGGAAGTGTGGTGACGCTCTCTGTTCTCAGTCCAACCTGAGGGAGGCCTTGCTGAGCCACAGTGTGGGATATCGCAGCACCTACCTGGCAGCCCTGGCAGCAGTGATGACAGGGAGCGATTCTATTTCACCACATCACCTCCCGCTGTCGGCCCCACTGGAGGAGCCACTTTTACTGGAGTGTCTGAATATGTTGCTGGGGGACCTGGAGAATCAGCGAGGGGGTCCAGAGTTCCTGTCCCAGGCGCTTCTTGTTGCAAGTCTTCTGCTTATCCAGTTGTCGGACTATAGGTTTGGTTTGGTCGTTTCTTTTTTTACTTTAATGAAGAATAAAATCCTAGAATACTTCAACCTACAGCTCTGACTTTCTTCTCATCTTTTATCGAAGCAGAATAAAGATATCCATGTTCCAGCGCTGGTGCAGCATCTTGGAATGCCAGCGTTCCCCAAGCGCCCCGGAAATGCTAAGGATGAAATGTGCTGAAGCTCTTTGTTTGGCTGGAGTTCCTCTGATGAGTCTGGGAGAAAGCAGGATCATGATAAGGTGTGAAGGCAGTCAAAGAATGCAACTGAATGAAAAATGACTGGGAATGAAAACTGTGGACTCCTCATGTTTTTAGGGTGATCCATACAGGCTTGTACTTGCTGCAGGACCAAAGCCAGCAGGTGAGGATGAGAACATCTTCCTTTACCTCCATATTGCACCACATGCATAGAGGGGAAACCCAGACAAGAGTCCACCAGGTGCAGGTCAACCAGGCACTGCCACTGCTACTGGACCTACTACTGGAAAAATACTGGGATGCCACTGGCACACTGGAGGTGCTGCTCTCTCACCTACCCCAGACTGACCTCAGATCAGTGCTCAGAGAGGCCTCAGAAACAGGGTGCGTTAGCTCACTCCATCCAAACACACGTACAAACAGAAAACAATTGAGTGTTGCTTATTTGCTTTCACTGCTCTCTATATTTCAGGTGCTCTAGTCTGTATGAGCAGGATGAGGCCAACGTGTTTGCAGAACCCTCCGTGATGTCTGCACATGTGCTGCCTTATCTTCTGCAGATGGCCAACAGATACTCTGAATCCTCTGCTTTGACACAGAGCCTGAAGGCGTGGGCAGAGGAGAGCGCTGCACAGGTGATCGACAGCCTGAAATTCTACAAAGAGCTCCAGTCAGGTTTATTCTCTCCAGCTGAGACTCTGACTCCCGTCTGGCTGGCTCTCCTCAGGAACCCACGTCTCCACAGTGCCCTGTGTGGCCTGCTCACCAGAGCACTCTTTCTCGTCTGGCTGTGGAAGTCATCGGATGATGTGGAACGCATTTGCGATCCTTCATCCCTGCATTTGACTTTACAGGAACTTTGTAGTCTTCTCTGTCGGAACGGTGTCCACTTTCCCTCTGCTTTAACATCTGCTGTGGCTGGAGATCTGCCAGTATGATGAGATGGAGGCTTTTACCTGTGTACGCATGGCAGAAAAAGACCCGGCATACAATAATTACCTATGGATATCTCAGAAAGGTGTATGCTATCTGAATGTGCAGCTACTGATGCTGCTAACAGCTGTTAGCTGTGTAAGAGCTCAATGACTCCAGTCAGTTGTTCCCATAATAGTATTAGCTATAGAGGCAGGAGACACTAGGTATTAGTGTCTGTTCCATGTAAACTTTAAAGACCTTATTTTGTTTGCATGATTTTAAATATTTTTATATGTTGTATGAAGCGCCATGATTTTTTTTACAATAAAGATGTTTTTAGCATAACAGTCTCCAGAATTACCCCCCAGCAAAGTGTTCTTTCTTATCAGATTGATTGTAGCAGGACTCAGACTGAAGCCATGACGTAATTCAACTCCATCAAAACAACTGGCTGCTTGGTGCCCAACAGGGAATATGGAGTGCATTTTAATGCTCCATTAGAGGACTTCTGCTTGCATAAGTGTCCATTTTCCAACCACATGAGGGCTGAAGATGATTGACTGACTCTGAAAGAGTCATCAGTCATTCTGCAACGAAACCATACACTACAGGAGTCTGACATAACCAGATAGCCATTCTGTTTGGGATGGGCTGTTGTCAGTAGGTCGACAAACACTGGCCTGAAGCACCCTTTCTGCGCTATCCATGTAACATTATTAAATATGCATGAATGTTTTTATGGTTTGATTTGCAAAAAGTTTTCTGAGGTGATCAAATTCTCATCTAAAAAAAACAACTTTTGACTACTCACCATAAATACCACAGTTTTTACCGCGTCACACTGTCAGTAAATAAAGTATCAGCTTTCTATTGCATATGGCTGCAGCGCTGGTGATCATCAAGATTAAGCAACAGCTGTGTCATCAAGTTTGTATTAATGATTCATATGTGAAGCTTACGCAACGTGTTTCCCTGTGACACAGGCTGAAATTAAGACCGGTTAGAGCTCTGTGAGATTAGTGTGTGCCTCAAAGAAAGCTGTAGGTTGTTCAGGTCATCCTCTTGGCACATTCTGTGGTGTAACATGACATGCAAAACATAATCATAGGTGATATAATTATAAGGCAAAGCTCTTTTTTTTTTTTTTTGCAAACCTGGAATGATCAAGAATTGTCTCAAAGTTTGAAATAAGGAAGGATGCATTTGATAATAAATACAAGTGTTATGCTTTGTAATTTGACTTGTCTGTATGCCACATTGTCTCCTGCCTCCTAACTCAGCTTTGAAACAAAGTTTATTTAGAAAGCTCCAAATGTTGTTTGGCGCTTTCAACAAAAGCTTTTGTCCCAGAGAGGGTAGTCTCTCAGTAACCCTGCATTATGTACTATGGCGACAGGGAACATGTCCAAATATCTACAATCACTTTCATTATGTGTGTGTGCGTGTGTGTGTGTGTGTGCGTGTGTGTGTGTGTGTGTGTGTGTGTGTGTGTGTGTGTACTCGCACACAGACGTGTGCGCCATGTCAGCACAAAGAGTGTTTTTCCATTGCACTAATTGGGGCTCATACCTTCCTGGTTAAAAAAAGGCAACAGTGAAATGAAACACTATTCTTCCAATGGATTTACAGAAACATTCTTAACGAATTAAATTATTTTTGATAGAACACGCTGTTCTTTTATTTCTGAAATGAGCTGTTTTATTTATTAAGATATGTTAAGTTGAAGCATTAAAATGAACTTGATATATAAATACTAGTACTTCTACTTAAGTTACCAATACTTATATTATTCATGGTATAATGTCACACATGTCAAAATCTTGACTCAGTCTCACATTTATATCTAAGAAATTATTGTCAGATTAGAAATAATTAATCGAATAAATCATAACTGAGTCCTTCAACACTGGCTCTGCTTGTGCCAAGGAACAAATCTTAGGTTTGCGATAAAGTGACTTTTTGATTACACAGTTGACTTAGTAGGTTAAACTTGTCGAACTGTGTTACATAACTTTGTGTTATCCTGACCTTCCTGATTTTAACCACCTCTCATAGGTGATTGCGGAAGTTTGTGGTGGAAATGTTCTCAATTCAGAATCATTTAATCATCAACAATCAACTCCTACTACAACCTGGGGGAGGTTTGAGCCATCTAACCCTGAGTGAGCAGACTGTTAGGGAGAGTGTTGGACAGATGCTGTGTGTTTACTCTATGAAATGTCTGAAAATGGAGTGAGCATCTGTTTCAATAGTGGCTCAGCAAACATTGACATCGGGTGACCTCGCTGCCATTTATCCGACAAAGATGGGGCCTCCGCTTTTCAGCATGCAGCTCCTTCTGCACATGTGGATAAAGGAAGATATTGCTGTCATTTGTCATTTATTAGCCTTTGTAGAGTTCTTCTCTGACTGACAGCAGAAAAAAACAGGTCCATGGGGGGTAGAGGAAGCCTTAGGGGTAGGAAAAGTGGTTTGAACCAGTGGCAAATAGATGGTTTTTTTATTCTGATTCTTTATTGGTCTGTTAGTTTATGGGTAATTGTAAAGAAAATGCTTTAATAAATATGGAATGATGTACTTAGTCCCACAGCTGCATGTCCACATGGCACATAGTATAGTGTAATGCTGCATCAATGGCCAACAGTTTAATTAACATTAAGCCCCAAATCCAAATTCCAAAGAGGTGTGTGTATCATGGTAATGGATCATAAACCCTTTCCCTGGTATGTTCATTAGAAAAGAAAACTTATGATTCTGCCTGTTTAATGAGGTGTATTAAAAAGCAGCAAAATAACAACAACCCCAACCCTGTATAATTGCAGATTCTACTAGATTTAATGTTTCCCCTTATTTCATTAGTCTGATTTAACTTTTTTCAGCAGCATTGCAGTTTAGCATCACCGACAACATTTATTTATGTATTTACTTATTTATTATAGTAATAACAGTAACGGCTCGTTCACACTTAAATTGCTGCTTTTATTTTGTGTTGTAAATTACCCTAAATTCTAGATTTTTTTTTTTTTTCAAAAAATTCATTCGAAAACATATTTTGGCTCCTCCTTCGGCAACTGTTTTTTCAGTGACGTGTCGAGCGTCATCGTTTTACCAGGCCAATCAGAAGCCGTATAGGGCGGATGACGTCATCGATGTGTAGTCAGGTTTCAAAATGCGAGTTTTTAATCCGGTTAAAAAAATACGCAATTTGGACATTATGAATTAGGAAAATCCGATTGAAGTCTGTGAGACGTTAGGACCTTGAGGTTTTTTTTTGTTTGTTTTTTTGTTTTTTTGCAAAGGGAGTCTTCCTCCTCCTCCTCCTCCTCCTCCTTCTCCTCCCACTGAAGGCTGTTTATGAAGCAGGCTGAGCTCAGCTCGGACAAAAACAAGGGCTGGGACTCCAGCTGCACACGCGCGCGTCAACCCGTGCACGCGCATCCCAAACTGGATCTCGTGCACGTGCTCTCGGAGCGTTCGCTGCTGTCCGCGTCACACCGCGGCTCTCCGTCGTCCCCGCGATGTTTACAGTGAATTCAGGCCGTCAACTCTGCACAATGTTCCTCTCTCTGCACGTTGTTTTCCTCAGCGTGGCGATTGCGGAGGGCAGTGCAGCAATTGCAGATCGAAAAGGTAACATGATCAATTATAGATGTTTTTTTAAAAATATATATTTAGTGAGTCGTTTTGCTGTTAAAATCAGTGAACTGTTGCTGGATTATCTCGAAATTTAAATATTTCTCACTGCTTAAGTCGTTCCAACCTTGGGTTATTTTCAGACTGTGTGAGATCCAGTGGTGTGGACTACCGGGGGCCACAGCAGAGCTCCTCCTCGGGTCTGACCTGTCTGAACTGGACCAACACCTCTAGAGACTATGATGTCAACGAGAATCCGGATTCACACACAGGTAAACAGCTCTTATCGATTTGTCAGCTGACACATAGATCAATGAACGTCTCATGAAGTGAGGCAGAAAGTTGTGTTTGCTCCTGTGCTGCTGAACATGTAAAAAATGCCACTGATGTTGATAGCTTCAACAGATTTCTCACAGCCCTTGTTTTTGTCCACATCAAACACCTCTTGCACCATCTTTTAACTTTTGATATTGCATAATAATAGTTTCCCAGTGATTGTTTTTTAATAACCTGCACTTCATCTCCCATGCAGTTGACTTTTAATGGTGATAAATGCCTCTTGTGCTGAAGTTGCCTGTTCTTTTCTTTGTGCTCGTCGTTGCCCTTTTCATCGTGGTGTGATGAGTTACTGTTAATCATTAGTGAATCCTGTGGTTTATTTCCGTGACGAATCGGTAACATCCATGTGCTGGTTTTATGTTCCTCCTGTAGGCGTTGGAGACCACAATCACTGCCGAAACCCCGACGCCTCTGAGAGGCCCTGGTGCTACATAGATGGTCCAGATGGGACGGTCCAGAGACAATTCTGCATGATTGATGCATGTGAAGGTAAAAAATAAAAAAAAATAAAACATTGCACCCCTTGATGCATTTTGATGGGAACTTGATGTGTGAGTTTTGTAGCAAAAATTGAATAGTTTGTTGGGTCAGCAAAAAAGTTTTTTTTTGTTTTTTAACTCACAAATCAGCCCAGAAGTATTATGTGATTGTCATAAACAGGTCATTTGGTAAAGTTTAAACCAGCAGGAAATGTCTGGGAGGCTAGTTTGCCCTTTGTTTTTTCTTGGTGACTAAAAACAAACCCTGTAGCCACACAAAGACAAAGTGGTGCAGTTTCATTTTAGGAAGTTCAGTTTCCTTAGAGCCAGGGGCCACGCCCCTCTCAAAGCTCATTGGCAGAGAGAAACACTTTTACCTTGGAGACGGCATCTAATTGGCTGTTCCACTTTATGACTTCACGCCCTTTAACTCCAGTGAAGTTCATAAACAAGTTTCTTTTGTAGGACGGAGGAGAGAGTTAAAGAGGAAGATGTTGAACCTCTCCGTCTCCTGAAGGAGAGTCAAGCAGGCAGGACTTGTTTTTGTGCGTGAAGACAGACATGTTGGAGCCCACCCTCTCACTGCTGGGAGCAGCCTCAGGGTTTCCTACGGCAGCGTGGAAACCACCACCGTCCTCCATGATCCACATGTAGTCGAGTCAAACCCAGTTTAGGGTTAGATTTATGTGTCTCCACTCAGAAATAATCAAATCATAAGGAACACAACAGAAATCACAAACTACTACCGACATAAGAAATGAAAACTTGGTTGTGGTAGATGATATTGCAGCGCTGCCACAATCAGAGTGTGTGTGTTTGTGTGTGTGTGTGTGTGTATTGTGTATTTCAGGCTGTGTATGGATCAAATAACCTGATATTCAACTCTTTTACACAAATGTACAGTAATCTGTCACACCTAATGAAAATTCCATGTTAAAATCTATGAATAAAATTACCAAGTATCCATTCTATTGCGTAGTTTTGACTCAAACAAAAAAAGTTTTAGCACTGTGAGAGAATTTTTGATGTGTTTAAGATATTTTATAATGCTTAAAGTATATTTATTTAAATTAATTCAGTGTGTTTTTCTTTTAGAACAAACCTATACTGAGTCAACAGACGCTGAATCCCTGGACCCGAGTGGAACAACTCCCTCCACAGTGAATCTTCAGCCGTCAAATTCCGTTCCTCCCCAGAGCGACGCTGCTGCCGAGCAGCCGGTGATCGGGATCAGCCAGCGAGTTCGCACTCGGCCCAAACAGAAGAAAGACCTCGGCACTCTTGGTGAGTTGCTTTTCGCTAGAACTCACACACACACACACACACACACACACACACACACACACACACACACACACACACACACACACACACACACACACACACACACACACACACACACACACACACACACACACACACACACACACACACACACACACACACACACACACACACACACACACACATGCACACACGTGTGATTGTAGTGATAGACCAAGCTGCAGTTTTAATGAACTGTATTTATAAGTAATGCAAAGGTTGTTGCATTCAATGTGCTTTTGTGTGTTTTCTAGGCTACGTCATCGGCATCCTCATGATGGCAATTATCATCGTCCTCGGCGTAGGCATCACTTTTGGGTACTTCTATAAGAGGTCAGTATTGAAATTGTTGTAAAATTACAGGTGATTTGGTCCAGTGTGACAGGAGTTTTATTACAGAGGCTCAGAAGTTACTCTTTTCCAGTGTCTTTGTAACATAATTGAAAAATAAGGAGCGTTAGACCTTCCTTGTGTCTTCCTGTTTCCACCGATGCATGTATTGTTGTTGAGAACTTTAAGATTCCCAGGAGAAATGTCAGCACACCCGGTTAACCACATGTGATAGTATGCATGTGAATGGTCTCTGGTGTTTAGAGCATCAGCTGTTGTTCCCATTTTCCAATGATGCATTTTGTTGATCCCCTTGGATAAAATCAGCCGTATCACTTTAAAAAAAAATTTTTTTTTGCCTCAACCGCAACAGGATGTGGAGATACATGGATAGAGGAGCCTGTGTAGTGGCAGTCATGAGATAATGCGTACACTCTTTCCTATTGGCTCTCAAATCTGATTAGCAGTGACTTTGTTTTCTATTTTTAATGGGTGATTATAGCGATATATAAATAGTAATATACAGTGATTATAGATGAGCAGGGTATGGTGTCGGGGTGTTAACCCTCCCCTCAGCATGCAGTGACATCATCATCAGTTACAGGGATAGTTATATGGTAGACGTGTCCACATTCTTTGCAAAATTAAGCAGTTTCTGGTAAAAGTGTTGAGAAGTTACTTGAAACTAAAACAAACCGGATTGTTACCTATAGAGTCTGTGGTATACACACGGGCAGTGCTGAGCAGAAGAGCTCTGATATGCTGTTATGAATCCTGGAGTTGATAGACAGCAGCTTCATGCTGATTCCCACAAATGTGTTGCCCTGGAAGACAAAAACTGTCACCAGGTAGTCAGATGTTTGTTCCCTTTCACCAGTCTGTCCCTGCAGACCCAGCACTTGCCAAAACAAGCTCTGTCTTGAAGGAATTACCTGGAGCCCCTTACATTAATATTTAGCTGAGGTGGTCAACAGAAATGGTTCAGACCAGAGTAACAGGGGATTGAAAAAGATGCGCCAACGCTTTACACATGAACTTATCTTCAGGTCTGATGGCATTTCCCTCTCTGATGCCTCCCTGAGGCACTTTAGTTGACAAGTGCAGTATTTTCTGCACTATGAGGCACACTGGATTATAAGGCACATCAGTTTTTGAGAACATTAAATTAGATTTATGTCACATACAGAGATCGCTTATTCCAGGTAGAAACACCTGAACAGTAAAATGAATCTTTTTTTTTTGTATTTATATAGGGGTCGGGATTTAAAGAAGCAGCACGAGCAGCGGGTGTATGAGCGTGAGATGCAGAGGATCACGCTGCCGCTGTCGGCTTTCTCCAACCCGACCTGCGAGCTGGTGGACGAGAACACCATCGTGGTCACGGCGGAGCAGGAGACGAGTCCGGTCCAGGAGGGCGTCGAGGGCGGGGAGCCTCTAATGGACCAGCAGTCTGGAACCCCTGGAGCGTGAGCAGGCTGGTGACCCTGAAACAAGATTTTTGTGGACCCAAACTCTCCACACATTTATTTCTCCTCTCTGCCTCCCTGAGTAACCTCTGTTTTAAAAGGAGTGGGGGAGCGATGCTCTCTTTAAAGACTTGAGATGAACTGTGTCTTTATATGTTGGTTTATTTTATACATCTGAGGCACAAACAGGATAATCTGACACATAATGAATGCAACTAGAAAGAAGTGCAACTAATTCGAAAGCCAAATGAATACATTCACAGGTTGCCACCTAATGTAAGACTGTGGGTTTTTGAGTCACATGCACATTGACTTGCTAGAGTTTTTATTCTTATGGGATGAAATCAATTTATTATAAAAAGATGGTGTATGTAATGGGGAAGTCTTTATAACCCTGTTTTTGATGTGTGTCCATGCGGGGGAGGTGCTGTCCACAGGGTTGTGTAGTTTCATAGCGAATATAAGAGTTTTTGCGAACTGACCCACTGGCTGTACCGAGAGGAGGATGTGGAGAAGAGTTAAGACGGACAAGAAAACATGAAACAGTCCCACTGAAGACAAGGGAAAATGCCTTGTGTGATGCTTTTACGTTTGAATTTTGTGTCTTTTTATTGTCTTTTGTGTACGACTGCCAGGGCCAGTCTGTTGGCAGGCATGAAAGAGGACTTTTCCTTTTCTTCCACAGGTTAAGAAGTGACAGGAAATATGCAACGTACTCTCAGGAAGCATGAGAGGGGAGTAGTTAGTCCTCAGGTAAAAATAGTGTCATCCTAACAAAGAGCAGATGGCGTCAGGAGAAGGCTGAAGTTTAGAAGAATCAGTGTTCTGAGCTGCTGATACCTGGAATCAGACAGTTGGGTTATGCACTTATTTTTAAAGACAGAGACAGGAATGGAGCAAAAATACGGTCCAATAGGTTTATACAGAAAACTTTTCAAAAACATAAATGCATGTCCATCGTTCCCCGCTGGATGTTCGTATTTAGGGGCCATTTCTTCGCATCTTAAAAAATAGAACCACTGATTAAAGCGATATTCAGAGAATACCTGCCTAAAAGTAGAAATCATCTTACACACACACACACACACACAATTTGTTACATGTTATGCACTGTTACTCTTCACAGTATTGTGTTTTTCTCTCCTTGTCACTCCGGATGATGTTGTTTTATGATTATCGGTGGATCCACATCACTGGTAATCTTTGGTTACTACTGCTCCATTTTGTAAATGTATTTGTGCTTCTTGAAATTATTATTTTCTTCATATAAGAATCACATTGAAATCAAGATTCAGCATTTGAATGCAGTGCTTGGAATTTGTATGAATACAGACTCACTGAGACTAAAATAAAGCGTCAATCACACGATTCAGTATTTTTTTTAACACCAACTCCCTCTGTTGGTAATTCTTGGGCACTGCATGTCAGTCATCGTAAACAATACATTTTTGTAGTAAGTGTAGATGCTTGTGAAAAAACGTCAATATTATTACTAAATATATTATACTGCTGCAGTCTGTTAATAGTTCAACACCTGTCAAGCATTTTTGCAGAGACTTTTTAAATTTCTCTATGAAAGTGATGCTTATTCAGATGCCAGCTTCTGGCAGCGCTCCAGAGGAATCACAGCCCATTTCATGTTGAGCATGTCCTCCAATTCTGTAACATTCCTGGGTTTGGCTGCTAGCGACCATCCTCCTAAAATCCCATCAGAGATTATCTTTGGGATTCAAATCAAGCATCTGTGATGTCCACTCTATTTTCTAGCACTTGTAAATGATGCTTCCTTGTGCGCTTTTAAGGAAAACTGATCCTGGATTGGACCAGAAAAGCTGATTCCTAGCTATTATTTACTGACATGCATATAGAAAAAAGTCACAAAGGCTAACTTTAGGAGAGTTTATTTAAAAACATGACAGTGATATAAATAATAGTGGTTACAATTAGTTTTCAGTACCTTGCATGATGATGGCAGACAGGTAAAAACATCCATCGTTGCACAATATCTAAAAATCTACAAATCTAGAGATGCCATTAGAAATTGTCAACCAATGAGAGTCATGCTATTTACACAACTATGTACACAGCTCATGAAAAAAATCCAGTTATGAATTGTTATGATCAACCGTTGATGTCTGACGACAAGAATTAAGGCCCTCTGCCCTGTTTCTTATATGGGTCAAAGGTGTACATCAAGATTCATGAAAAAAATGTGTTGCACAAACGTAAAAACATTTAATTAGTGTTCATTTGGCATTCTAAGAGATGCATTAAAGTTCTTAGATTATAATGTACAGCATCAAATACTTTTAAACATCTTGTCAGGAATTAGATTAGTTGTGCTTGGATGAAGAAAAAAACCCAGACCTTTGACATTTTGTGTCAAATCTAAGAGAGATGAAACTCTCTGGGCTCAGCATGTGTTCTGCTCCCACTACTACTAATATAAGTCAAACCTGCTCTCTGTGAGCCCCTCCTTTTGATAACTCGGACCAAAGCTCTCTGTTGTTTCTGCTGTCAAAAGGAATGGTCTTTTCATAACCTGTGCATTCCACAAACAGCAAACAACATCAGAACCAGAAACACAAACACAAACCTGCTGGCACTTAATAAAGAGATGCTTGGCATCTGTTAGAAGTAAACATTAGTGTAACCCTGTTTGTTGATTGGGAGCAAAGCAGATTAAAAAAGCTATCAACATGACTCTTTGAAATGTGTTTTTCCACTTGCGTTGCAGTTCATCAATGTGTAAATCAAGAGTTAACGTCCCACTCAGGAAGATTGGTCCAGCTACATCAGGTTATCCAGTTCAGGTACGGCTCGAGTTCAACGCAACTTTTCTCCTTCTTTCATCCACAGTGTGCATCAGTTCAGAGGCGTGATTGGAGGAGATGTGTGGCTCTTAGGTGCCATTGGCTGTCAGGCTGCACGAATCAGGTGACTCCACTATCGGGTCTGAAGCCTGATCTGTGTCCTGTGCTGACATGTCTTTAGGCCAGTGGAGTTGACTCAGACTCAGATGCAGTTCATCCAGTTCGGCCGGTATGGGGATCCCCAGCTCTTGGTTGAGGGACAGAGCTTCCAACCAGTCTTCCAACTTCTGGAAGGATGGACTAGAGGAAAAGGGGAGAGCACAGAGAAAGATTTAGGGTTGAAACCATTTTGAACATAGAGAGAAAACACTAGGAAGAAATCTGGTAAAGATGGCATCTGAAAGAAGTTTTCCTTCCCTCAATTGCTTCAGCAGTTTATTTGAGATGAAATAACTGGCTGCTCTCACAGTGATGAGCACCAATATTCCTAGATTTTTTTTAACATACTTAACATGTATTTACAACATGGCTGCTGAATACCTCTGCCTCTTCAGGTTACATACAAATACATATTGTGACAACTGTATGCATTACAATAACAGCAGTTTCTCACCGGTTATCTGGTGTGAGGTCACAGCAGGCAACAGTCAGTGGAAAGAAAGGTGGTGGACAGTCTTCAGGGAGGAATTTCTCCACAAACTTTCCAACATTCAGGCCAAAATCCAAATTTCTGGGGAGGCACTCGGGGTCTGCATAGACTTTTCCAATGATCTGCATCATCAGACAGAAGAGAGGGTAATGTAGAAATGCAAACATCAGGGTGAGTATATGAAGCACAAACCAAAACATATGGCTGACACAGCACTTCAAAACATAAATGACACATGACGCATAATAAGTTATCAATAATAAATAAATCATGTATGAAGTGTATTTATTTGTATATTATTAGAAAAAAGTGTTTCCTTTTTGTCCGTCCCATGCAACGGTTCCATGACAGCACGGACAAGGAGGCGGACCGGCTGTCGGCAAATAACTTGATTTAATTTATGTTGAAAGCCAAAAATTATATTGAATATGCTCGGCCAATCAGTATCTAGAGCTCATCTCAAAGCTGAGGGTTGGAATGTAGAATGACTAGTATGGTGAGCTACAGGCTATGGCTGAGCTGGACAAGAACAACGTCCCCATTAGGGCTAGTACTGTGACAAAGATTTCCGTCAGCGCTTAATTTTCCCGTCACGTGAACGCCCCAAGAGATTTAACCGTCAGGCCAAATCTCAACACTATTTTGTGCTCTTACCTCACATAGAACAATTCCAAAGGAGAAAATGTCCACCTTCTCATCGTAGCGTTTACCTGAAAAAAGAAGAAACAAGGCAGTCACGGACTGCAACATCCCATGACACCCCTGAATTCAAAATTTAACCGTGGTCTACTTGAATAGGTCAAAAATCAAAGCTAGTGCTCTGACCTACTGTCATAAATCAAAGCACTAGCTTTGATCTATCTTATCCGGTTCCTGAGTGTACAAAAGTTGAAATTTGACCTTGACCTAGTTTTCTCAAAGTCAAGGTCATCATCTCATTCTCATCCCCTTTGCTGCCTGAGTATTGTGCTTTTTGTTTCATCTTTCTATCTGCAATGCTTTCGACGATATTTGGTGGACTAACAGATGGACGGACGGACGAACGAACACTGACAATTACAATACATCTCTGCTTTGAAGCGGGATGTAAAGAATAAATAAATGCACCCACTGACACGAGGAACTAATTCTCAGCTCTAAATAAAACCTATTTTTGGGTTAGCAGCTCACCATTTAGCATCTCTGGAGCCATCCAGTAAGGGTTTCCAACGACGGTGTACCGCTTCTTTCGATCAGAACGTCTAAACAACCTCTTCTTGGTGGAAGGTTTTTCAGGCGGAGGTTTAACTTTGTCTTCGACTATGAGACGAGACAGTCCAAAGTCAGCAACGACCACAGTGTTGTCCTGTGGAGAGAAAAGCTAACTTTGACAATATGTACTTTTACAAACTAATTCCACTGATAAAAGAGTGAGATTCAAAGCTTTACAAAGTTAAAGAATCATTCATTCATTCATTTTCTGAACCGCTTTGTCACTGGAGCCTATCCCATCAGACTTACAGGCATGGGACAGGGAACCACACAAAAGACAAACAACCACTCACCCACACACTCATATCTATGGACAATTTTGGGACAGACCAATAGCCATGGAGTACATGTTTTTGGAGGTTTTCGCAGGAGAAACCGGTGAAAACTCGAGCAGACACGGGGAGAACATCCGAATTCGACACAGAACAGGGCTCGAACCTTGAACTGTTTTGCTGTGAGGTAACACTACTAGAACTTGTAATACATAAAGACATAAAATAATATTTTAGACATTGTCTACAATTCTTGTCAAGAAATAGACAATATTGTCTTTGGAAAGAAAACCTCTTCTGGGAAGCAATTCCATGTATACCAACTGTTATGATGTGCGACTACTGGCAAGGCACCAGGTTACTTACCAGCTTAACCAGGCAGTTGTGAGAATTGAGGTCTCTATGTATGATGCTCATTGAGTGTAAGTAAGCCTGAAACAGAGGAAAGTCAGGAGATTAAAAATCATACATCTGCAATTGTAAAACATTTCACAGCACTTGATCTCTGCTGCAGGCATCTATAATAATTCTCATAAGTTATTCATATCTTATCAACTTTCCCCCCAACCTAAAGTATCTTTAATTCATGGTGGGACTCCTGTGAGACAACTAGATTCTGTTTATATGAAAAAAGTTTTTTTCTGAATACTGAGGAACTGTAATAAATATCTATGCAGTGAGACAGTGTCCACATCATCTTGAGTGGATTTGTGGTTTTGCTCACTTACACTACAGTAGAGTGGCTTATTGAAATGTTAGTGGGTTTGCACTTGGAAGCTACCATTGTGGTGCAAATGGAGCCCAAGGTAACAAAAGATTCTGTTTTGAGGTGAAACAGATACTGTGTAAATGGTCTCTCAGGCCCCGTCCACACGATGCCGGGATTTTTTGAAAACGCATCGAAAACGATTCGCGTCCACACGACAGCATTATCAAAAAAAAAATCTCCGTCTACACGTAAACGCATCAGTGCGTTGATAAACACGTGTATCAGCAGAACAACTCAAGAGAACGACAGCAGAGGACCGGGACGTGAGGAAATTCACGGTGTTCCTCCTGGAGGACGACCTCCATCCGAGTTCTCCCACCAGCAGGCAGCGCATCCTGGTCTGACCCAGAACTGGCGTCGGCGTCTTTGGCGAGGAACGTGAATGAATGAATGAATGAATAAATAAATAAATACATATATTAACTTTATAACATATAAATAAAGAAACAGACAAATATTTAAGTGCAAAGCATATTTATCAACGCATCTTCGACGTGGAGCTGTTATACATCATAAATTAGCCGGTTTTAGCTCCGTTTGTACATGTAGACACGGGTCACATGCATGGCGTCACAGCGGTTTTGGTCCCAGGGACACGCCCCCCGGATAAAAAAAGTTGCGCATACACCGTCCACACGACAACGCAGACCCAGTGTTTTCAAAAAAATCCACCTTGGCCAGCGTTTTCAAAAAGTTGCGTTTTCGTTCCGGATATTTGCTTTGTCGTGTGGACGGAAGACGCAACAAAAAAGTTGCATTTTCAAAAAGTTGCGTCATCGTGTGGACGGGGCCTTCGACACATTTAGGCAGCTATCATCAGTGGTGATGTCTTTGAAAGAGGCCAACTTACCATGCCAGAAGCAATGCTCTTTGCAAAGCTCACCCTTTGTTTCCATGGAAACGGGTCCTGTTAGTCCAGAGTGAAGAAACAGAAATTAGGCAAAGAAAAAAGGCCCTTCTAGGGCTAAAATGCATAATTTAGACAAATACAAAGTCATTCTATACCAAGGTAGAAACAGTCTACAACCCCCCCCCCCATCTTTCGAATTCTCACAATCTTCAGCTGTACTATCTAATGAAAAGAAAATCTGCCAAAAATGTGGTTTTAACATTAAGAAAAAAGAATCCTTATCCAATTAAATAGAAAACAACTCCCACAGTAACTCCAAACATGTTTGGATACAGAAGACTCTACCATTCCTCCCCTTATTACTCTCTGAACTGCTCTTCAAAAACACTTTTCTATAGGAGGTAGGGATCACAACTCTTACAGACTCAACTTGTGAAAGCTTTCTAGAACTTTTCCCACTCAGCATCTTCACCACTTGACATGCCAACCAGCCTACTGTGGAGCACAGAGCCCACTTATCAGCACAGAGTTTACTGCAGGTCAGTCTCCTCCCACACTGCACACAGTTCTTGCTGTAGTTTTAGTTTTTGTGCTGTATGGTGGAGGAGACCAGAGTTAAAGGAATCAACCAGGTTAACTCACAGTGTCTCTGATGAAATCCTTGAGTGTGCCTCCCTCGATGAATTCTGTTATCAAATTAAGCCTCTTGTCCTTGTAAAGCACACCAATGAACTTTAATACGTGGGGGTGATCCAAGCTTCGCATCACTTTGACCTGAAAAAGAGACGACAGTTCTACTATTAGATTCTTCACACATAACAAGAATTTAATGGTAGGTTTTCCCATTAGCCTGATGAGGCAAAAACATGAAAATAATATGGCTCCAAAAGTTAAATGTACGACTATGGACATAATTTCAGTTTTGATTATGAGAAATAACACAATCCAGAAACAGGGAACGAGAATTACCTCCTTCAGGAAGGTTTTTTGGGTCTCCTCATCACAACGGAGCAGCTCCTTCATCACCATCACCTCTCCAGTTGCTTTATGAGTCACCTTTCAGAGGGGCAACATAGCAACAGGTTTAATTTAAAATGCAGGTAAAACCAGAGAAGTCCTGAATGGCGACAGGACAAGGTCACAGCTTGATGCTAACCTTGATCGCCTGTCCAAAGAAGCCTTTTCCCAGGATTTCTCCATGAATGAGGTCACATGGTCGGAAGATGCGATGAGAGCAGCTGCTGGAGGACCTCAAAGATTCAGAGCGCCCAATGTCTCGGGTGATAAAAGGTGTCTCTTTAGGAGAATTTGGCCCAGGAGATTTACATATGCTGTTACTGCGCCTGCAACACAGCAAAAGGGGGCAGATTAAAAATTTTAATCAAAAAGTACAGATGTCCAGTCTGCTGTTGTCCGGTCAACAATACATATATAAACAGTATTGCTCTAGGGTGTTCTTACATACCTCAAAGATCTCCTTTTCAGTGTGCCTTCATCAACCATGTCTGTTCTCTCCAGCACCGCGTCAGAAGGTGACGACATTCGCATTCTGGAGGTGGCCGGAACTCCCAGAGTGGTTCTCTGTGATCCCAGTCTGAGCTGCTCGAACCGCTGCCTGACAGGATCATACTCGATAAGCAGCTGCAGAGTGTGACTTGTGCAATGAACAAGATCATCCACCTACAAACAAACAAACAAGTCAAGGTTAAAACACTTTTAGATTCTAGTTCCTGGAAAAACATCATTTTCCCCCTGGATTTGAGGTATGAAAAAACAGGATGGAATGGTACTGTATATTATTTCAACATGAAAATCCTGATGTTACCATACACTTAGTATCAGAAACCCAATGTAATGAATAAAACTGGCTGCAATTAGACATACAGGAAGTAGCTGAACTAGTCATAAAAACTTGTTCAAATCAAGGTAGACAGCTATTGTGGAGACACGGCGCTGTGGTATGAAGGAAACAGGATCATCTAGTTGGGATTTTGAAAACAATCAAAATATTCAATTTGCTACAAAGGAATAACGCAGAGAGGGTGAGGTTGTGTCAATGAGTTCTTGGTCCTCACCCTGCTGAAGAATGAATAAATGATGGAGGAATGACAGGAACGCCACATCTATCACATCTGTTGCATAATAACAGCTTCTATAATTTGACAAATTGCACTCTGCTTCTAATAGTAACACTAATTAGCTTGGTATATCAGATCACTTATCACCCCACATGACAGGTAGGGGTGGGGGTGCACACCCACCTCCTCCTCCAGCAGTGTACCAACAGGAAGGCCATTGATCTCCAGGATTCTGTCCCCGACGTGGATGGCATTCCGCACCTCTGGGCTAATGAGCATCCCTCTGACTCTGGAACAACACGGTACAAATTTATTTATGTGTGTATCCGAACTATAGATGTGGAGGTGGTGCTATTATATAAATGTGTCCAAGTGAAAACACTGCCTACATCTGGATCCTGCTATTTACCAAATGTATCATCATTCCGACACGATGGACTACTGTATACGTGTGTTCTCTTACTCTTTGACTTGAACGCTGGCAGAGCCATTGATGTCCCTGGACACCGACACCGACAGGCCCCTCTTGCCGTTGGCTGCAGAGGGCATTGAGATGAGGGTCACTGTGTGGGGCAAGGAGTCCAGGACCGAGTCGTGTGAGCGCTTTTCCAACATGGGCGTGAGGACAACCTGTTTGTAGCATTTTCCGCTGTACTCAACAGAAAAGAGGGCGAATCGTTGGTGCGTCACAAAGAAGAAATCATGGGATAGTGACTCAAAACCTCAGGACACGGCTTTTCTTCAAATTAATCTCTCAATAATAACTTCAGATAATTAACAACATTTGATGTAAGGGTAAAAATTTCACAATGTTATACAACAAAGTAACACACGTATCAACTTGACATCAACACTAAACAATCTACCTACATGTCGAGACTGGTGTGAACCCAGTAGCTGCCTGCTGCGTCATTACCACAGTGTCACTACATGCAAACAGCTGAAGAAAGGCCCGGGTGTGTCTCTTACCAGTAGAGCTGTGAGCGTTCCACTAAGGCGTAGGTATCCCTGTCCTCAATCACCACCTTACAGCTCAGACACACGAAGCATTCGGGATGATACTTGTGTTCTCCGGCCACCTGGAACCACAAAACAAATGGACTGATCTTCCGAAGCAGAGATGACTGATATGGCTGCTCTGTTTGGTTCTGCCTGTCAAAAGGTGTGTGTGATGTTTTGCAAGTGTGTCAAACACAACATCAACATCTGCTTTACTCTCACACCATCTGGATCTCGCATATCACCTCCCTCCACAAGTCGGACCCTCATCCTGCTGACGTTATCATTGAAAGTCTAGCTTCTGATTAAGACAGATGATCAGAATATTTAAATAAAGAGTTGTCAGTGGTATTGTGTAAGGGATGGTTATTAAATGTGGATTGCGTATTAATTTAACACAACACACCAATATGGTCTTAATGAATGACACATTCTTGATACAGAATGGCTTGGGTTAACTGTTTGTTTTTGGCAAAACGAAACAGCAGGCAGATATTTTTGAAAGTGACTGGATCTTCAGTCAAATTCAGTAAGTTCCCTGTGTCTAGTTCGACACAGCAATAAACTGGTGAAACATTACACAAGATTACCATACCCACACACAGTATATTAAGGAGTACAGTAGAATATGTGAGGCGCCATGCTGACATTTAAACCAACGACACGTTTCAAACAAAATGGACATGATCATGAGAATACCGGAAAATATGCTGTTCAGTGTTGCAAAGTTAAAGAGTGTTTATGACAGTTAGATACTTCAGTTCAAATTATTACATTCTGTTTTTAATTGTTTTACGAACTATATGGTTGTACGTGATTTCTGAATTTTTGTGGCATGAAAAAACAAAAGATTAGAGTGATGTTGGCCAAATCATGATGTCATTTCAAGAGTAACTCCCCGCCTTCACGGCAAGAGCAGAAGCACCACCACCAATCTGCTAACTAACAACCTGCCAAATGCTAACAGCAAGGCTGAGCTGCGACACGTTTTGCCAGAAAGTGGAAGAATTAATAAAACAGGTGTGTAAAAACTGTAAAACCAGAAAAGAAAAAAAAAAAACAACCCAAAATGTTCAGCAACAGAATGTAGCACTGCATAACCCTCCTCTGCTGCTGGCAAGCCTGATCAATGATCCTCTTTCTGGCCCGGAGGCTGCTGTTCCAAATCAGCCAGAAACACTTGGTTTCACTGGCGAATGAAGCAGCAGGCTAGCACTAAACAGAAGAGTTTCTTTGTGTTACGCTGGGACAAAAAAAGTGACAGTTTGTGAGCTGCTGTTACCTGAGTTTCATGTCACCTTGTAAATAGTTGCGTCAAAGTTGGCTGGCATTTTGATTCCATTCCAAAACGTGCCGATTCTCTGATGCTTCATTACTATTCCTTGTTTTATTTCAAATCTGGCTTGACTAAGTGAATAATTATAACCTCAAAAGTATATGAAGATATGGTTCAAAGGTTTATTACTTTCTAGTTCGGAGGACGGAGAGTTAACCATACATTAGTCA
This sequence comes from Antennarius striatus, assembly GCF_040054535.1. Lineage (NCBI taxonomy): Eukaryota > Metazoa > Chordata > Actinopteri > Lophiiformes > Antennariidae > Antennarius > Antennarius striatus. Next base: position 22,187,744 of record NC_090778.1, read on the forward strand.
AAACTTTGAGTAATTAATTATTGCTTTAACAGCAGATCAAAGACTGTGTAATATCCACATATCACCTCACCCATCAGGATGGGTTCCAAACCCACCTCATGATCTGTGCTCTTCTGTGTGCTCTGGCAAGTGAAGAGTGCAGAACGTCCTCACAGAGAGGGAACATTATGGGGCCTCGAGGGGGATTTCACAAGTGAGGTTGGGAACACTAACTGCTATGTTCAGTGGCAGCTGAATGAAAGTGTCACTCATCTGTAAATGTAATAATGGCCCTAACCCCACCCCCACCACCACCACCACAAGCATCTCAGTATTAATCTCTTTGGTAGGTTGAAATTGGAAGACCAAAAGCATCAACTCTCTCTGCGTGCTTTCTTGTAATTTTTAGTAGAAGGAAATTGTTAGTAGTTGTTGCAAAATTATGTTAAGGCACACTTTAAAAGTCTGGCATTCACCTATAAAACAGTGGTCAGGCCTCACACAGTCACCAACCACCAGCCTTGAACTCTTAAAGTCCAGCTTTACGGTTGATTTGGTTACAAAATCTGAGTACATAGTTTAACATCATCCCCTGCGAGGGCATCAAACGACTGCTTACCATGGCGGGTCCAGTCATGAGCAGAGAGCAGCCATGGCAGAGTTCGCCAAACTTCTCCCAGTAGTGTTTGCGACAGTACAGCTTCCCATTCTTCTCATAATACCAGTTGGTCAGGTGGTCAGAGCACACAGAACATCTGACAAGACAATAACAGTTTGTGTCACATTTGCACAGCACAATGTAGAATGATGACCTTCAACAGGAAAGACATATGTAATTTAACCTGTTTTCATTATGAGAGAATGATCAGAATTAGGATAATACTTGTGATATTTCACCCTTGAATAAAAAATACTATGACACAAATGTCTACAGAGCTGAGGCTGAAAAGGGACAGAATCCAGTAGTTTAGTTTAGTGCATATTTTCATGTACTTTGGGAAAACCCATCATTTAATATGAACAATATTGCACTGGATGCCTAAAACAAGTCTAGAATTTCTGCTTGTGTGGACATTTGTTGTTTAATGTACTTTTTAATTTGGTGCAGGCTGGCAGTAATTTTCTACTGTGTCTTAAATAACTTTACTCCCTGCACTGCAGGTAAAGTAGATGCCGGCTTAATGATTCTGGCAAAGGCTCGGCATATCTCAAAGGTTTCTGGCCTTAGTTAAGACGGAGGAAGACCACGTTTGAGGGGGTTACCCGATGAAACATCAGAGCAAGGTTTCAGTCTTCAACATCAAGCAGCATCCATGTAACGGCTTTACAAATAAGAAAGAGGAAGCAAATCAGTTTGCTCGTCTGTGGTGAAAGCAAAAGTATGCACACAAGGTTAGTGTGATATTGACTCTTGTTATTGACTAATCACCACAAGTGGTCCTTGGGTTCACAGTCAAATCTGTTGTTCTCAAATGTTCTCCCTCAATATCATAATGTCTGCTTGCAGAAAATAACAACATGGCAAAAGCCATAATACCAGATACTTTAATTAATTTTGTCTTCATTCAACCTCAAAATCCAGTGTTGATCAAGCTGTATCATGAAAACAGTGCTAGTATGACTGGTATTGAGTCTACCAGGTGACGGCAGTGTAGCCATTTCAAAAATATGTCTGCACAAAAGAAAACAGAGACATTTCATTGAAGTGTCGTAAGCCAACAGTTATGCATGACGTTCAGTATCTGTCCAGGTATGGCAGGAGAACCAAAACTTTCCACTATGTCCAACTCAGCACAAATATAAAGGCTTCTGAGACACAACCAGCAGATAAATTACCTCTATTGTCCATGAAGACCTCAGAATAATACAAGATACAATGATTGGTGTAGACTCAATTAGCTTCCTTGTGTCCTTGTGTATGTGATGGTAAAATGGAGCAGGAACCTCTGGTTTGTCTTCAATGACAATACAAAAGGTCGTGCCTACACAAACACCAAGGGCAAGCATTAGTCATTTCCTTTAAATACACATATCCTGCTGGTGGGTATCGTTTGGTTGCAGCAAAGAGAGAGTAAAAGAGAGACCTTGAGTTGTGGCCTTGAAGACCTTAAAGGGAGTGTTTCCAAGTCTTACTGGAATTCTGACTGAGTTGTTGTGTTCCAAATTTGTCAGCAGTAAACTTTTTAAGGAGTGGAGAGTGACAGTTATCTCTCCTGTGGATCACAAGTGCTCTATATTTGTAACTAGACCCCCATGACAGTACAGTCATCACATCACAGTTGCAATACTGTTTGGTTGTCTTGTTCTTATTACAATCAGACACTCAACACAGGTCATCATAGCTGCCGTCCCGTAGATGGGATGACTAAAAGTTGATTCTTCTTCTTCCTATTTTTGAAAAGTTAAAGCCATCTTGCCTTCATCATGACAACAATATTAATCATAAACGCCCAAACATTAAAGAAAATACAGGCACATTATATTAGGAACATTTCATAAACACACATTTTATCTTCAGCATCACAAGAAATTTCGTAGGTGCTGAAAAGTTTCATTTTTCTTAAATAGAACAGATCAAATGTAACCATCTTTTGTATCTTACAGAAATTTAAAATACATATATTTTGCCCTAGAATCATGATCATGTGTTTCAATACGTAATTTATATTTATTAAAAAAAACAAACACACTTTTCTGAAGGTACTGAATTGCTGTCTTGGAATGCACAGCGCAGCAGACTGGAATGCGCTGATACCTATAGGTCTGAACAGCACTACTAAGGTTTACTGGAAAACTGGAACAAGAATGACATCAGCGTTTAAGAATGTTAAACAAGGTGGAGGTACATGGTAGAGTGGCAGCATGTGGACAATAGACAATAGGAACACTGCAAGTGGTATCAAATAAACAGCGCCACGTACTCTTTGTTTTTCAATTTCCAAAGGACTCAGATATTTGGCTTTTTTTTTATAAAATGAGAGCTGAATTCATTATATTAAACATGATTGAAGGCATTGCTCTCTCTCTGTATACACACACACACACACACACAGTATAAAAACAGTATATTTCATTCACAGTAAATATACCTCAACCCAGCAGTCGAACCAGAGACCGACTACTGCATTTCTTCAGAAGTAAATACGGTGAACCGCATATTTACTCCTGAAGATCTTTTTACAATATCTTATATTGGAACTGTTAACTGGTGCAGCTGAAAGTTTTTTAAAGATTAGCAAAGGGAGAAACCAAAAACTTAAAGAGTCCAGCCCTAAGGAGGTAGGGGATCATTCATGACTCAGTTGCCTCTGAAAGTGATAAAAGCAGCTGCTTGTGTTGTTGGAATCGTAGGTTATGTCCGGACAACTTGATACACACTGGCTGAAAACTTCAAGAAAGCTATTTCAGTTGACAGAAGCCAGTCTGTGGAAATAAAACCTATTTTTGGGTACCCCTGGCAGAATGTGGCTTCTGAGAAAAAGCTGACCATGCACTCTTCTCATTAAAAACACCGTTGTGATCCTGGCATTAATTCAAATCAGGACAGTTTTAACTGGCAAAAGTTTAATCATCTCTAAATATGAGTTGTCTTATTTCTCTGGAGAACAAGTTCAAGTTAGAGGTGGGGCACTACAACCATCATAGGTTCACTGCCCTTTAAAGAAATCTCATTAAGGGGCAGTGAGCAGTGAAAGCCAATCACTGATTTCCAGAGCCGAGCCTGACAACATGAGCAAAGTCCTCAAGGCCAGCCGGAGTATTCTACTAACTAATCTGCGTTTAAAAACCAGCAGCCCCCTCATCCAGCAGTCTGACAGCTCCGACAGCAGCAGGAATTCTCCGTGGGACACTTTGTGCACAAACACAATGGTGAATTCTTACAAGCAGATGTAAGACCATGAGTAGGTGACAAGACAGAAGCTTCAGGGGTGATCCCCAAAGCCATTTGTTAAAGGGCACAAAACAGCAACAACAAACAAACAAACAAGCATAAAACAAAGCAGTTGGTATGCTGACGAACAGAAAATGACCAAACAATTGTACCCATGTCAACACCCAACCCCCCCTTTTTGTCAAAACGGAGCTCAGGCACTGCATGTATTACGAAAAATAAACTAACACTTACTGAAAGCAGGCGTTGTGCCAGGTATCGTGGAGAACTTTAATGTGGAACGAATCTTGGATTTTTCCTCCACAACCCGCGCAGTAACAACCATGTGTGTCTGCAAAAAACATGATCGATGACAGATGAATGCAGGAATAAAGCAGTTTCTGTATCTGAAACTAGCACAGGTATTTAGTTGAGGGAAGGAGAATCAGGTTTGACATATTGCTGAAGCTGCAGACAAGACGACAACCTTAACCCCTCCTCATGGTAAAAATGCAACCTGAAAAATTCCTCACCTTCTGGTTCCTCCATCTACCTTCTGAGGGTGTCGTCGATTTGCCAAACCGTTCACAAATGTTTCATGTCGAAGCATCAAGAGCCGCATCAAACTTCAATAATACTCAAGCCAGGAAACAAGCATCATAAAATATCGAAAACGACAGACAAGAAACACTCAAATCCACTTAATTCTTCAGTAAAAGACGAGCTAACGTTACACTCACTGAGTTGCTTTCTTGTCGCTGCCAGGATGAATGACGTAATCCAGACAGCAAATTCCTGTACGGAAAGCAGAAAGGTTCAATTACAGCACCTGAAAACCCGCCTCCTAATGGGGAATTAAAGACGGTGGCGCCCCCTACAGTCCAAGACACCCACACGCAACGCATACTATTCGGTCGGAACACTTCTCCGTTGCCGGTGTCGATTAACTTCATCCGGTCCTCCACGTACCTGCAAATGGGCGAAAAAAAGGCCAACAGGACATCTGTGACTGCACTCGGCTTGTGGATGATTTAATTTATTGAAAAGGATTTTTTTTATGTCGTTAAGAATAACTATAGTATATTTAAAAAAACACTGTGGTTGTTTTTTTTTTAAATTATCAGAATAGTAACCATTTTATCGTCAAGTTACAGCTATTAATTTTTGTTATTATTGCAAATATAACTTGCTTTAATTGAAGTGTAGTTTTACTGTATAACAGACAGACAGACAGACAAATTGCTTGATAGATACTTTATTAATCCCGGAGGAATTTGCAAACAATTATTATTAATAACATTATTATTAATAATTAATTGTTAGTAATTATTAGTAATTACTAATTATGTAAGTATTAGTTATTATTAACAATTATCAATTATTGTTATTAATACTAATAATTAATGTTTATTAATATTCATATGCAGCGCAGGAGTTGCATTTCACGCAGATCTCGTGTTAATCTGAAGACTATAAAAAGGTAATGAGCATTTGACCCCCCCCCAGAAGAAAAAAAAACCTGAAACAAATTCTGTACAGCACCACCTTGATGCACACACCAATCTGTTCTCATGCAGACACGCAGGTTAGTCATAACTGTGATCTCCATTCTTGACCATAAAGTTTAATCAGTTCTCGCCATTTCAGTGACATTTTTTCCCTTTAACAACAACAATATATCAGAAGTTTAATGGATCTTTCAACGCAGCCCCAGGGATTTAATTAGCTTTGTTTCCAACGAAAGGAAAATAAGTAGTTTGGATAAACCTTCCAATACGAGAGGCTCATTGAATGCACCACGAAATCCAGGTCTGCAAGTACACGTGATTCACTGAGCGTCAAAAACTGACAGGGTTTAGTCAACGATGGCGGCCAGAGCTGAAGATTCAGAGATACAATCAAAAGAGGAAGATTATGCTATGAAACCATTGGGTGTCAAGGCGATCCCCGACAGAACTGTACAGCAGAGACCGACATGGAGCGGGAAGCTGGAGTTCATCCTGGCATCCGTGGGGTACGCGGTGGGACTGGGCAATGTCTGGCGCTTTCCTTACCTGTGCTACCGCAGTGGTGGAGGTAAGACTTTAAGACCTTCTGGGTCTTATATATAACTATGATATAATATTTTGTATAATAGATAAGAACTTGCAATATAACCTGCACTAGGGGAAGTAAGAAAGAAATGTCTTATCAGTGTAGTATTGAATTAGTGGTCGTTAAGACTATAAATATTAAGTTCAGTCTACCCACTGGATACACAGGTCAGTGTCCAGAACAAACAGGACAAGAGGCTGGCAGTTAAAAAGGGAATTTACAATTTATTAAAACAAGTTACTGAATAAGTCAAAACAATTAAAAGTCCAACACTTAAAATTACAGGGCAAGCCAATGAGACAAGCCTAGAGCCACACAGTATAAAACACCCGATAGGTACTGGCACCACACAAGTGCCTATAATCAGTGGTAGGTCGCACGAAAGTACCCAAAGGCTTTACAATGTAGTGCCCAAAACACTAGTGGGAGTCACTGCGGACACAACACAATGAATTAAAAGGCAAGGCACTCCAAAGAATCAAATATAGAATAAATAAGGCAATGACTCAAAACGATAAAAAGGAGGGTCACTTGATAAATGGAGCCATGCCATGGAGCTAATGCTTTGTTCTATGACAGTAGGTCAGAGCACTAGCTTTGATCTTTGACCTATGCCAGTAGGTCAGGGTAACATTTTGAATTCCGTGGTGTCGCAGGATGTCGCAGTCTTGGTTCTAGTTTATCTTTTTGTGCGTTCATGTGACTGAAGCCAGAAGAGTGCTTTGTCCGTGTTACAATGTCTGTTACCTAACACACACAGATTATGGTTCCAAATATATGTTGGTGCTCTCTTTACAGATGAAAATGCATAGAACACAATGACACTGAAGAAGTCAGAGATGAAGATATTTTTATGCTTACACACCCTTTAAGAAAAGATAAAAATAAATGCACCCAAGAAAAGTACAAATGTCCAGTGCAGATCCATGGCGCCAGATTTGATTTACAGTTTCTTATTGGAATGTTTTCAGCACTAACAACTGACAACCAAATTATGAAGTCATAAATCTCAACTTTGAACACTCTATTAAGTACTGTATGTTTAAACAATGATGCAGCACATGACACTATAGAAACTTCTCTGATATATTTAATCCAGTACCTTGTAACCCATTCCACTGTTTCCTTTTTTTCCCTCTGTTTAGGTGCTTTCATGATCCCTTACCTCACCATGTTGTTCCTGTGTGGCATTCCCATGCTTTTCCTAGAATTTGCTGTCGGGCAGTACATTCATTTAGGGCCTGTGCATGCTTTGGCCAAAATCTGTCCTTTGTTTAAAGGTGAGTAACTCTTCTGATCAAATGTACATCAGATCTGCATTGAAATGTGCATCAGACACAGATGATCAGCTTAAATGCAGATCACCTTTTTTGATGTTAACACAGCCAAGCATAGCAGTGCAAAGCGTGGTTAGGATGCAGATGCAAGTACTGCAGTACATAAACTGTATGTCACTTTGCTACTCCGCATGGGATATGATGTTACTGTCGTGCGGTGAGGTGTGTTTAGGACACATGCTGCATTTCTTAAAAGGCCCAAAGATCAAAGGGGACAGGAAATAACATAATTTATTTTTTAAAATAAATCCCCTTTTGACTGTCTTCTTTGGTCAAAAGAAGACAGTCAAAAGAAGACAGTCAACCCTTAGCTTGATTTCTGCAATATAACTTACTCCATAACAATAAACTCAGTGCTCCTGACTTAAATGAGGTGCAGCATTCGGCAGGCCGGCTGTCATTTTTAGCTACATTAGGTAATTAGCAGTTAGGTTGTAAATGAGTCCACAATCAGCTGCTGATTCTCTTCCATACTTTATATTGATAAAATATTTCATATCGTGAAGAAATTTTCTTCCTGCCACAGACTTCTCATGTATTCAAGAACAGGGTCTCAAAACAGAACTATACTATCAAATATAAGTTTATGCAATACCGTTTAGGTTATGGCATGACAACTAAAAAAAACCTGAAAGCAGCAAATGAGCATATTGTATATGAGCTTATTCACTTTCTTTGTCAGAGAAGACTGAGGACCCTGTCTCTTATGAAATGTAAGTACGTTGGTAAAGATGAATGCCAGTTAGATTATATGAGGATAATGTCTGGAAAGAGAAGAAACTTTTAATTTTTTTAAGGAATGTCAAATAACTGCCTTAACCTGTTTTAAGAGGTCAGAAGAAACTAATCTCTGATAAAATGGACAAGCTAAAAAATTTAGGTTCTAAATGTTTTTGAGAGCATAAATGTTTCTAAACATTCATTCATTCATTGTCATATGACCACCGCTATATCCGCCGCAGCAGGTCACAGGGAGCTGGAGCCTATCCCAGTGGCATAGGGCGTGAGGCAGGGGACACTCCGGGCACGACGCCAGTGCACCGCGGAGCCACACACAAAGACATACAACCACTCACACACACACTCATTCCTACGGGCAATTTGGGACCAGCCAATCAACCTGAAGCGCATGCTTTTGGAGGTGGGAGGAAGCCGGAGAACCCGGAGAGAACCCACGCAGACACGGGGAGAGCATGCGAACTCCGCACAGAGCGGGACTCGAACCCGGGTCCGCCGTGTTGTGAGGCGGCAGTGCTACCCACTGCGCCTGTTTCTAAACAGATATGGAATAAATTGAGGTCAAGGTTACTGATTGAAAAGGCTTCATTTTACTTTGGTAAATGTGTCCTTGAGTAAAACAATGACTGTAACTACTTATAGTGAAAGCCAAACTGTTTGTGAATCAATGACTAGAGGAGACAAGTAAATAACAAAGAAGGGCACCTCTGGTATGCAAACCCTGACCTGACAAATGAAAAGACGGCTGAAAACTTCTGATGTTCAAGACTGAATGAGTTACATCTGCAGGAAGACTTACGTCAATCTGTTAAGAGCATGCTACTTTATATTTATGGGCCACACAATACAACTTCTAATCCGTTGGTGCAGGAATGCCCTTTGTCTCCTGCTTCTTTATCTTAACGTCAGATACAGGCTATGCTATAATTATGTAGGGGATGTATTGTAACTATGTCCCGCTTCAAAGCGGTGATGTATTGTAATTGTCAGTGTACGTCTGTTCTTTTGTCCGTTTGTCCAAATTCAGGGGTGGCGCGGGATTTTATAGTATCTGACTGCCTTGTTACCCTTCCCTTCATTATGGGAGTAACTTGATACCAGTCACACAAAGAATTTCTTTTGTCTTCCCTCATTTTCACCTTCTTCCTATCCACTCTGCAGGTGTTGGGCTGGCTTCAGTCATTCTATCTTTTGTGTATTCCACATACAACATTACAGTCATGAGCTGGGCACTTTACTATTTATTCAACTCTTTTGGAGCAGTCCTCCCATGGACATCCTGCAACAACACCTGGAATGTTGTCAAAAACTGTTCCAACGGGCTCCTCAGTAATAACAACACACTCCTGCAGTCTGCCACCCAACAGTTTTTTGAGTGAGAATAGTTCTCTTCCATTTATGTCTTGTTAGTAATCTCAATTGCAAACACAAATACTTTTGAAACATTTTACAAAAAGATTTTAAAGACTTAAAAATAGGTAAACGGGAATAACGTGTTTTGTTTTGTTTTCTTCCCAGCTACAGGCTTCTTGAGAAAACCAATGGAATTGAAGAGACTGGCAGCTTTCGATGGGAACTCTTTGGTTTCCTCATTCTCGTTTGGGTCTTTGTGTATTTTGGCATATTTAAAGGAGTCAAATCCACTGGAAAGGTTATATTTATGGCTGAAATTCTGCAAACTTTTTTGCAAATTAGTGATTGTAGTAATGTTATACTGGTACCGTTAGCGTCCAATAGTTATATGCTGTGATTTTGCCAAAATGAAATTTTGCAATTCACCAGCATCAAGGACTGGACCTCAATAAGCAAGTTCCTTTTCATGTTGATTTCAGAATATGGTTTAATGTTTAAAAAATATTCATCAGGCATTTATTTATAACATCAAAATTTAGAATTCATAGATAAAACCTTGATAATAAAACACCAAATCAGTAATGTCAAGGAAAACAGGCCAGAGTAGCCATCAACAACAACAACACAACAACAACGATCCCTCACTGATCAGTTTCTCTATTTCACTGTTGTATCAAACAGGTTGTGTATTTCACTGCTACAGTTCCATACCTCACCTTGTTTGCCCTGCTCATAAATAACATACAACTTCCTGGAGCCATGAATGGTATTCTTTACTTTGTGACACCTGTTTGGAGCAAACTGTTTGAAGTAAAGGTGAGCAACTCTGTTCTAAAGTAAACTAACCCATGTAACCTATGTTAGATGTGAGTAATTATCACATTTGACAACATAAGTTGCCAGAGTGGAGGGAAAATATGGTGTAAACTGCGAGGGAAATGTACCAATTCAGTCCTGTCTATTGTCAAGCTGGGCTCCCTACTTTCTTACTTCCCCCACGCAGAGCAGTGAGCTCACCACAGTCTGAATACCCACTCCCTGGTCCATGTCACCTGACAAGATGGTCAGCCTCTCGAATCCTTGATCCCGAGGAGCAGAATCTAAATAGATATAGATCTTCATCATCCTCCATGGAAAGGACCTCCAGGCACATGACTCTCCACTCCTCTCAAGTGCCTTATGTAGCCTGCAGCAAGCATTCCGTCAGGACAGCTAGATTCCCCTGAACCCGCACTCCTTCTTGCAATAACTCTATCCATTGTCTTGAGACCCCAACATATCAATTCCACAGTTAAGCCAGTGGTTTTGAAGATACAGTACAGACAGGAGTTCCTCAGACAGGACAAGAAGCAGCAATGAGAGTTAGAGAGGGACGACAGGACCAGAGGAGGAATGCATTGGTCCTCTAGGGTCACTGGTCCAGTCACAGCTGGACACTTCAAAATAGGAGTAGCTAAATTTATTTATTTAAATTGTAATTTTCTTCTAGTACGCAAACAGGTTTCTGGGGGCCCTTAAATTCAAATAAAATGCAACTCCTCTAAATTTCATGATCATGCTGTACTCTATCTCCATTATAGGTTTGGGTTTATGCAGCTGCTCAGGTGCTCAACTCCATTGGAGTAGCATTTGGCTGCATGATTTCTATGGCGAGTTACAACAAGTTTAACAACAACATTTTCAGGTAATCCCCTAATCTGTCAAAATATACATAAATAAGAGTGGTGAAAAGAAGCCTCTGGTGGACAAACATTCAGCACTGAGACTTAACACCATATTCATATATTCAGAAATTTTGATTACATGAAATTGCTGTTTTTTTGGGGGATTGGAGATTAAAACAGTAATTATATTTTTATAATTAACTCAGTAGCTAACAAAATATTTTATGGCATGCAGATAAGAAATGATTGTGAATAGTGATGAAATAATAAAAATGTACCCTACTTTGGTGCAAACAAGTGGTAGAGTACCTTGGTAACTACAATGACTGAATTAGTTGTACTTGATCATAATATTACAATCTAATTTATGGCTATTCAACATACATGGTTCTGTGGTTGTCTAGAACAGTAAATATCAACATGACAGAATTAATGGGACTAAGGAAGAGGATCAGCTTCTCTGTGGAAAACAGAAAAAAGACCAGAAACAGCTAATCATCTCATTGTGCCACTCCATTTCCTGTTCCAGAATACTGTATTGATGTTCATTTTGTCTTTCTTTCCCAGAGATGCTTTAGTTGTATCATTTATCAACTCATTCACAAGTATTTTGGCTGGCTTTGTGATCTTCTCAGCCATTGGCTATATGTCTCATATACATCATCTCCCTGTTAACAACATCGCTACAAGTGGTAAGCATCAAACCCCCAGGAAGACTCCGTCACACTAAACTCTCAACTCAATAATTATTTTAATAATGTCACTTCTGGAAGAGTACTACAGATGTAGTGTTTGCTTTGAGGATGATGATAGAGAAGTACAGAGACGGCCAGACGGAGCTGCATTGTGTTTTTGTAGATCTGGAGAAAGCTTATGACAGGGTGCCCAGAGAAGAACTGTGGTATTGTATGAGGAAGTCTGGAGTGGCAGATAAGTATGTCAGAGCGGTGCAGGACATGTATGAGGACTGTAAGACAGTGGTGAGGTGTGCTGTAGGTGTGGCAGAGGAGTTCAAGGTGGAGGTGGGACTGATCAGGGATCAGCTCTGAGCCCCTTCTTGTTCGCCATGGTGATGGACAGGCTGACAGATGAGGTTAGACAGGAATCTCCATGGACTATGATGTTTGCAGATGACATAGTGATCTGCAGCGAGAGCAGGGAACAGGTGGAGGAGAAGGGAGAGAGGTGGAGGTTTGTCCTGGAAAGGAGAGGAATGAAGGTTAGCCGCAATAAGACAGAGTACATGTGTGTGAATGAGAGGGACCCAGGTGGAAGAGTGAGGTTACAAGGAGAAGAGATCAAGAAGGTGGAGGATTTTAAGCCGAGGGGACCTATGGTGACAGTCATGTGTCTGTGACAAAAAGTCACTGGACTTCCGAGTCTATAAGATCGTGGGAAAAGGTAATACAGATAGAAAGTGGTTTAATATTAGTATGGGGAGGATTCATAAACTTTTAAAATATCATAAATAATAAGATAAATAATTTGTCGCTATATAGCAAAATTCGTTATTCGCGTGTGGTTCCTGGAACACATTAATCGCGGGTAATGAGGGCGCACTGTAAATGTAAATTTGTATCTTAGTGATAACAATCATTTACAATGTCATGTTTCAGGTCCTGGTTTGGTATTTGTTGTGTACCCAGAAGTCCTCTCCACCATGCCCCTCTTTCAGCTTTGGTCCGTTTTGTTCTTCAGTATGCTTGTATTACTTGGCCTTGACAGCCAGGTAAGACCACTGTATTGAATGCTCTTGTAAACACAGTGCCTGATGAAGGACAATAATGTGAAGCATTTACCATTTAGATTGGTATTTTGAGAAAGAATGGAACTCACACTCACATTTGAAAATGTAATTATTGTATTTTTAAAGGGGAATTATTCATCTACCGGTAATTTACATCCCTCTCCTTTCATTTTGAAACGGAACAAATTACTTTTCATTTACTTATCAATACATCTTTGCATATATTTTCTCATTCCGCTGTATTTTAATCGGTCAGGGCACAATAGTAGTCTGATGATATGTGTTTGCAATAATCCAGTTGAGTTTGGTTGACAGATTATTTAAATATTACCTTTGACAAAGTCCATAATTGTCATTAACCTGTAGCTTGTGTTTACATACAATGATGCTAATAAACTGAATTCTACAGCATTATAAACACAGTGAATGTTTTGTGTGTTTCACAGTTTGGGACAGTTGAAGTTGCAGTAACATTTCTAAAAGATGAGTTTGGCCCCATAATTCTGCATTACCTAAAGAGAGAAGAGCTCCTGACCTTGGTTGTGTGCATTGTTTGCTTTATTCTGGGAATTCCTCATGTTACCCAGGTATAGTTTCAGGTTTGATTTTGCAAGTCTATAGGCAATTAGCTGAATTACTATTTGCAGCAATTTAGTGATGTTGCTATGTCTATTTCATTATTCTTCCTAAAAAGGGAGGCATTTATACATTTCAGCTGATGGATCACTACACCGCTGTCGTTTCCCTCATGTTCCTGGCTTTGATTGAAGTTGTAGCTGTCTCTTGGATTTTTGGTAAGGTTTACATAAATTTTAATAACTCAAAACCAGCTGTCGTAAATAAATAAAATAAAATGTAAATATTTTAAAGCTCACTAATGTTACCTTTTTGTTTCAGGTGTGCCAAAAATTTCCTTAATGGTTAAACAAATGCTTGGAGAAACACCAAACCTCTACTTTCGTCTCTGTTGGCTGCTACTCTGTCCTCTGCTGGTCCTGGTGAGGTTAAACAAAGAGAATAAAACTACCAGCATCATAGTAGAAAAATATTGATAACTTTTGGTGTTTTTAAAGTTAATTCATAGACTATTCCTTTCCTCATATAGTCTATACTGATCTCCAGCATAGTGAAATACTCCCCTGCTCAGTATGGCACGTACACATACCCACTGTGGGCTGAATATGTGGGCTGGTGCATCTCAATGATCTCCCTAGTGTGGATTCCACTCGGAGCAATTCAAGAGATGTACAAGAATAAAGGCTCATTTCTGCAGGTGAGTACAAGTTCTATCAATTGAGCAAACAGGATTTTAGTACACATTCTGTTGAGCATGTATCCTATGAAGCATGTTTAGTTAAAAGGGTCTGACAAGCAGTATTTATTGACAATGTAGTGCTTAGCGAGTGAATGATTTGAAAACTGATGAATATGTCATGCATACATAGCAAATTGGCTTCAGTAAATTAAGGTGACTAATATACCTCTTGAGTTTTATGTGGTGATCATGGCTTATATTTACAGGCGAGGAACAATTCACTGTTTATGTACGTCCTGTCCGTATCACGTCTATGTCTGTGTCATTTGTAGCAATCGGTTTTATTGACTGTTCATTATACTCTATACATGTGTGTGACGTGTTTTTTCTGTTTTGCCTTCTTCATCCATTAGAGACTTAAAACAGCAGTGACTCCAACAATAAACGTGGAAGCAGAAGATTTACTTCCAGAAAAAGAAAACACAGACAGCCCAGCATGTGAAACATTATTTACATCAACTCAGTAAGCAGGAATTCAAGGAAAAGATGTCTGTGTCTTCAGATACTTTATGCACTTTGTAATACTCCTGCACATTTTCTTTGAGGTTCACATTAAAAATTAAGCAAAATTATATACTTTCATAAATTGTATAATGAAAAAATATTTAGTACTCATTTCAACCAATGATTGAATCTTAAATCATGATTTATCCACTATTTAATTAGCAGGTAGCGAGGTTTTCCTTTGCAAGAGATATCAGTGATTGTTTCTGTTTAAAAGTACATGTATATTATTTATCTGTGGAAAAGGAGGAGCTGATTAAATTCTTAGCTTGATTCATGTGTATACTTGGAATCCTTCAGAAGTCATATTTGGATGACAGGGGCCAAACATTGCTAATTTTTTCTCTCCAAATAAAATAAGGACATGTTAACCTCCTTTGTTTCCCATTGTTGTCTTTTAGGCTTAAAAATAGTACATTGCCCCTTCTGAGCCATCCTGGAAATTCCCATACTAAATAAGTATGTGAAGTATTTGCTATGGAGAGATCAATATGTAGTACCGTATTAGCCCGAATATAAGACGACCCTGATTACAAGACGACCCCCTCTTTTTCAAGACTCAATTTTAAAAAAAGACTTTTTCAACACCAAATTTAATTTTTATACAGAAAATAATTACAGTACATCTGAAACAAATGATTATAACAATGTATTCGCGAGAAAAAGCATATTTTTTGCCTCATTCAAACCATGCAAAAACTGTATCACATCTTAATATCTGAACATTTAAATATGTAAACTAAAGTGCAGTCACATTTGTAAATGAATGGTGAGTGGCACCAACCTCACTACCATCCGAGAACCGACCCACTTTTCTCCAGATTGTCGCTACGTTTCTCCATTTTCTGTTATCTCTTCTCTTATTTTCTCCTCTTTTCTTGCCGATATTTTTTATTTTTCTTCTTCGTGCTACCTCTATTTTTATTTTTCTTCTTCGTGGCAGGGGTTCGCTTTGGCCTGGGGAATGAAGTTCAGTATTCGCTTTAAAGATATCTGGCGCCATCTAGCGTTGTGAATGTGTAAAATGTCTAGACCCCTAATGTACTGTAAGACTACTCCCACTTTTTCAGTCTTATTTCAATGCAAAAAACACCGTCTTATATTCGGGCCAATACGGTAATTAGAGCAGCGGTTCTTAACTTTGTTGGAGGTGCCGAACCCTGCCGGTTTCATATGCTCACTCACCGAACCCTTTAGTAAAAAAACTTCCCAACTTTTTTAAAATTTAAGAATTTAAGACATAAGTATACAGTATGTTTTACTGGTGTATTTAATGAGTTGTGCATTAATGTCACCTTTTTAAAAGAATGTTATTGACAGACCAATTCAGATATGCGAGGTTTCACCTTGGCAAGTGCTACTCTTATGTCATTTTCACAGCAAAGTCTGTTTCTGTTGTTTTCCATGCAGTTTAAGGAAGTGTTCCTTTATTTTTGCCAGTGCGAGACTAGAGTTGCTCAACTTGACATTGCAAATCCTCCAGAACGCTGACTCCCATTATACAGTTCTGTTATACAGTACATGTAAATTTGTGTTGCACATATTCGTCCGACCACTTTCTTTTTTTGCTCAACATAGTTACTATGAATTAAAATATTAAGAAAGCAATCAGATGACTTACCATCATGACAGGCATAAATCAACTACTGAGTGTGCAAAATCCCCTGTAGCACAGGTAGGCTAATCGATGTAGTGTGATCACCTGCAGCCAGTGATGGCTAAGGGGGCGTGTCATCACGAATTGACACGATGTGTCAAATGTACACAGTGAATTGTGTATGTTCGGCAAAAACACCCGACACATCAAGACAAAACACCTGACAAAACACCCGACACATCTGAATAAAGCTGAATCTGTGACCGGATTCCTTCTGTCCTATCAAGAGAGTGTTGTTGTTTTTTTAAACTTTTTTGAACCACATACAACTTTGAGCTGACTTGATGACTGACCTGACTCAGGGGGCCCTTTAGAGATTGAAAACAATATTTAACATAGGCAATAATAGGTTAAATCAGTTTTAGAACTGTGGGCTGATTGATAATGTATTACCAAAATGATTCATCTCAAGTGGAACTTGTCAGATGTGATGCGTATAATTTGTCCTACACTCTAAAAAATGATTCAAATACCTAGTAAATGTGACAGTTATTTATAGTTATGCATGCTCAATAAAAATTCTGGATATCATCATGATGAGTATTTGATTGTACTACATCAAAATTAATTAGTAAAACTCCAACAGGAATATTTGTGTGAAATAGACACATGTAAATTAAGTTCACTTACTTAAAATAAACTATTGTGTCTTGAAGACGGATCGCCCAGCCATTGGTGGTTCGAATCCAGCTCCCGCCAGGACATCCCTCAGAGTGTGAGCTTACAGTGGGAGGTGTCGGCTCACCTCCCAGCCACTGCTGAGGCGCCCTTGAGCAAGGTGCCGCCCCCCCTCATTTTGGGGTGTACAGTTACATGTACTCAATTTGTGTAGGTAATTGAACCAAATCAATTCGTTCAGATGTACTAGAAAATATTGAGTAGATTTTACTCATTAATCAGGTTTTGTTTTAACAGATTTGAGAGCTTTCATATCTACTCAATATTTGCAAGTGTAAAAATGTTTCACTGATTAAATTAAGTAACCTGCAGTATTATTTTTTGAGTGTAGAGTCACACTCACTAAAGACTAGTCTGTTTTAAAATTCTTTGCTGTAGTTTATTTAGGAATATCTTTCAAAATTACACAATTCATGCTATCATATTGCGTGTGGAACAGTGACTTGCAAAACAATTTGTTTTGAGTGATTTTACTCCTGCTAAGATCAGTGCTGTCAATAGAGGGTGCTCTATGCTTTGAAATAGCCCAGAAGCATTCAGTACTGTACATCAAATTGGATAATCTGAACATACCCAAGGGCAAATGACTCTCTAAATTTCAGACTGCTCAAGAGACAAGTAACTTAATGACAATGTAAAAAATGATGCAGAGATGTGTTGGGTGAAATGGAAATAACTTTGTCTTGACCTCAAGCAGTTCATTCACAAGTTCATGATAGAGAATATCTCCTGACACAAAAATATGTAATAGCTCAACATTTTTTTTGCAAATGTTGACATTTCTAGAAACTCATGACATACATAACTATTTGTTCTCCTCTTTGGGAATGATCCACCCAGGGACGTCCTGCAACAACTGTTCTAGTGGTTTTCCTGTCCATTACAGCATCCTCCTGGAGTCTGCCAGCAAACAGCTTTCAACTGTTGAAAGTTTTCATTTTGTGACTGTTTTGAAGTTTGTATTTCAATCCAAGTTGTGTTTATGGTCAAGAAGTTCCTCTTTGTCCATGGTGCACTGGGATAGGCTCCAGCTGCCTGTGACCCGCACAAGTGGATGAAGCGGTCAGGAAAATGAATTGATGAAGTTCCTCTTTTTGCTGATTTCACAAATATAGTTTTTAGTTATTAAACATGCATTTTTCAGATTGACAACTAAAATAATAAGATGCTTATTCACTGTGTGACATTTTTTTTCTTTCTTCAGGAGTCTTCTTCTTTTCCTCTCAGGGGTCGCCACAGCGAATCGGTTACCTCCATCTAACCCTGTCTAGTGCATCCTCTTCTCTCACACCAACTACCTTCATGTCCTCTTTAACTGCATCCATAAACCTCCTCTTTGGTCTTCCTCTAGGCCTCCTGCCTGGCAGTTCAAAACTCAGCATCCTTCTACCAATATATTCACTATCTCTCCTCTGGACATGTCCAAACCATCTCAGTCTGGCCTCTCTGACTTTATCTCCAAAACCTCTAACATGTGCTGTCCCTCTGATGTACGGTTCCAGAACTGATGGATCCAGAATGGACATAGCATCAACATCTGCATCAATGTTTGAGACTGGATGTGACTCATATGGAACCTGACACTCAACTTCACACCAGCCTGATGCAGGCACACACTGATGAACATACACAGATAAACTCTCTTTTCTGACCTGAATGAGTCATTCTGAGTATAAACAAATATAATCATAATAAAATGTACTGGGATGAAATCCATCTCCACAACCATACTGTTAGATGAACATATTGTGCTGTTATAGCTGCTGTATCACTTAGTTGCTTTTTCAAATTGCTTGCTTTGTGTTTTACACCTGGAAGTTGATAAGAGACAGATCTGAATGTCCAGTGATTACAAGCTCACTGGACATTCTGCTCTGTCAACAAAGCGGAACTTTTACCTGTTAAGATTGTGCACAGCCCAACAGAAAGTTAATGTCCATGGCCTTTTTTCCTGTGAAGATCCCAGAGAGGGTTATTTGGTCATTATCTGGTTCATAAATAGTATAATTTATTTCATTAATAGCGATATTATTTATTTCATGATTTTTTTTCGATCATTAAAATGGCGGAAAGGGTTATTATTTTTGGTTATGCGTGGCTTTTTGAGACACAATATATGTTTACATGCAATCATCACAGTTTTTCTGTTACAAACTGACCCTGGCCCCCCGTCAGAAAAATGAAAAGTTATGTGGCCCCGACAGGAAAATGTTTGGAGACCTCATAGCATGCCACAATGTGTTCCAAAGGAGATGAAGAAACATTTTTAGCTTAATTTTAATAAAGGGGTGGGGGATTGTCTTTGTGGAATCGTCTCCAGTAAAGTTGGTGAGGATACAGCGGGGGGCTCTTCAACAGACGCATAGCGGAATTTACCTTTTATTAAAGAGACGCGCAGGTAAACTGGGAGAGGAAATCACTGCAGCAAGAAATGTGTGGGTGTGAAAATCTGCAGCAACCAAGTTCAAAGTCTACAAAAACATTCCGTTCATTGTGAGAACAGGACAGGATGCTCGTTTGGGCAATGATGTGTGAAGACCAGTCAACAAGAATTTGTTGCCCTTTAGCATTTATATTGGACAATACCAGGAAGTGGGAGCTTCATTCTACGAGTCCAGGTCTGGATTACCTCTCCAACTTTGGTGAGATCTTGTTTTTTTGTGTTCTCGGTCGGGTGTATCTTGTGCTTCTTCCTGTGTTTATGCGTTATTATCATTCCATGGTGGAACAACTTTGTTGCGCGCAGCTTTTGCTGAATATTTGTGGGAATTTTTGTAGACTGCACTACTACAGTGGAAACTAGGGATTATGTTCATGTATGGATTTTTTTTTTTTAAAGCCTTAACAATGCACTGCTTACTACAGTTTACCATCACCAAGTACAAATGTGGATTGAATGAAAAATGGATCCATTTTAAAAGCGTCTATGAGTGCCTACAAAAGTGCTATATAAATCTAAGTCATAATAATAATAATAATAAAAATAATAATTATTATTATTATTGTTATTGTTATTGTTGTTGTTATTATTATTATTATTTCCATTGGACGATGTATGTGAAATTGGAATGCGTACTTTATCAAGAAATCCTTCCACAGACACTGTCGTAGCCGGTACAGCGAGGGCCAGCTAGAGTAATTTGCTTGCTTGAGGAATAGTCTGCATCAATTTCTTCTGGGCCAAAAAACTGAGTATCTGTACAATTTACATTCATTCCTCACTATTTATTTTTTTTAGCAATGCAGTCCAATTAGATCAGCCTTTTGTTTGACAAAGTAAAAAATTGGAATGTATTGACAAGGTCTGCAGTTTTGTTTCATTAAAATGTTGTGACATTTCATTAAATTTGTGCAATTAATCCTACAGACAAAACCTAGATCACCAAAACGATCAAACCTGGCTTTGAGCAGTAACGTTGTCCAGATTATAACTAAACATTCCATTCCGTTATTTATTACCTCACATTTTGGATGTAAATCCAATTTCTGAGAAATTTCTGAGCTGAGATATTACATCCTCTCTCTTTGCAATCAGTCAGAGGACAACTTAAATAACAGACCCTACTGAAGTTCAAACTTTTTTTTAAAAGAGCAACCACCGTACAACCACCAGGTGAGGTTCTCATGCATGTTAACACCCCAATATTTAAAGGTGCTCACCCTTTCCACTTCCTAACTCCAGATGATTAGTGGCTGATGAAGGCTATTCAGTGATTCAGTGAAAAGGAGTGACTGCTACTGTCCTGTGGTTATTCAGGTACAGTCCTTTTGGGGAATCGGATGATAGTAGCGCAACTGTGTTTTATGAATTTGTTGTTTTTTACCCCATAGTAAAAAGGCCACCTATGAAGCAACAATTAAAAAAAAGAAAATAAAGCTTAAAATGTTTGTCATTCATATTTTCTTTGGGATTGTGCTTGGTGTTTTACACTTTTTTTTTTTAAATTTTATATACTGTTTTGATCCCCAAAGGGAAATTAAGAATGCACACTCTAGCTACTTATTCACACGCATGCATACACATATATTAGTGAGTACAGGCCCCTGTTCACACACACACACACACACACACACACACAGGGGGGCCTGTGGGCATGCAGGGGAGGTAGAGTGGCAGGCAGCTCCTTCTTGGTGCGCCTTAAATGAGCAATTTGTAAAGGGGACGGCACCTTGCTCAAGGGTGTCTTGGCAGTGCTCCAGAGGTGAGCTGACGCCTCCCGCTGTCAGCTCACCTCCAGGAATTTTTTTTGAGTGGGAGCGGGAATCGAACCGCCGATCTTGAAATCATAGGACGACCCGCTCTACCGCCCACTTTACCACTGAGCCACTGCCGCCCCCCACACTTGATAGTGTGCTTAGTGTACTGACTGTACAACTGTTTTTGTTGAGGAAAAACAATTTTTGCACAGTAGAGGGGCTCAGTCCATTTAGTTTTTGTTCCCTTTCACAGGGAACAGAACAGACTAGAGTCACAAGATCATTTTTGTTCAGTCCAAAGGCGGAGCAGCTAGATATCGCTGCACCTCAATGACAGAATCTGCAGTAGTGTCTTTTGATTGTCTGGCATTTTCTGCATCGCTGTCCAGCAGCTTCCACGGGTTAATACTAGGGATGAGTGAGTGCCCCGCTATCTGTATCTGTATCTGTACTCGGAATGGGAGGGACTTAAACCGGAAGTGGGTGTGGGTTGACCAAATTTGGGTGGTGGTTAAATGGTACATTATTTTAAGTCTGAAATTGATATGGATTGATCATACGTTGCTATATTTAATATTTATTTTGAAACTATTAACAGAATAACCTCAAAATTGAGATTCAATGCTTTTGATCAAAATAGTAAAGGAACTATTCACAGAACAAGTTTGTTTTTTTTTGTTTAATAAACTTCCCCAAGTCCCAAGGAGCCACCAGACTAATAGTTGGAGTACATAACAAAAATTAAAGTTTTTATTTACATGGTCTACATATTAAATAATATGAGCTCACTTCGGGCTGGGCTGATGCCAAAATAACAAACAAAACAATTCCATCTGCAACAGAATAATACTTAACCTAGCCGAAAAACTAAAGACAGGATCTACCTTCCTAACTAACTTAAACAGGAGAAAAGCATACCAAATAAACCGTCAGTCCAGCCCTACTTCTCAACCAGGATTAAATAGTTGACTCAAAGTAGCATGAGGCCCGTTGGTAGTTGGGGAAATGGATCCGGCAGCCCTGCTGCCCTCGAACGACTGCCTTCTCGGGTCTTATTTTCCGGTGAGATCTTGGCGCAGCCAATCAGGAGAGGGAACAGTTGCGCTCCCCCAATCACTGTCGGGCGATGGCACAGGCTAATCTGCATACAGAAAACAGAGCAATGGAACAAACATAACACATACACGCCACGCTAGTCGTTACAAATCTGTCTGGTTAAATGCACCGCGTACGTGTAACAAAACAAAACAAGAAACAAGTTCACCAAGTAAATTTAAATACACAGTAGTAGAGTATTCAGTAAAGATAACTCGGCTAAACCCTAGTTAATACCTTCCTATTGAATGAAAGCAGAAATTGAATGTATTTTACCTTATTCGGTGACACCAAATCAAAATGCTCCTACACCTGAGAACTCTTTCTGGATGGCTCCATCACTGAAAAAGAATGCTGTGTTTTAGCCGACTTAAGCACGCTGAGTATCATACTTCAAATTCTTCCCCTGTCAAACAGAATCAGGCAGCTGACTCGGTCTGAACGAAGCAGTGACGTGTCTGGGATATCATCAGTGACGTCAACTGAAGAAAACTCTGTCCCACTGCTTCATTAACCGGCCTGTCGAGTTTGAAGCATGCTTAGAGCTTTGTTGTTAGGGGTGACATCACTACAGACAACCAGTGGAGGGGGTGAGGGGGGGCACAATAGTTGTAGGCTGTGCGAACATAACTTCACCAGTGTGGGACTAATTATAATATCTTTTCTAATGGTATTTTAAAAAGGCCATCTACTTATCATGGGTAATTTTATTCATTCATTCATCTTCTAGCCGCTTCATTCGCTGTAGCAGGTGACAAGGAGCTGGAGTCTATCCCAACTGACTAAGGGCATGAGGCGGGGGAAACTCATGTTTCACCCATATTCAAGAAAGGAAACAGATGCCCTGCCAGTGACTTTACTGTTACCCTCACAGCACTTGCATGCAGATGACTTGAAGGACTGGTAGTCAGGGATACCATAAGGGAATATTGCATAAAGAATAGTCTACTCAGTGAATGCCAACATGGGTTTGTTGGGGGAAGATCACAAACTACTCAACTCTGAGCCTGTCTTGATGTATGGACGAAGTTATTAAAAGAATCAAAGGACCTAGATTTATAAGTATGGTGTAAGAGAAACACTGTTGCAGTGGATCGAAGCTTTACACGGAAATAGAAGACCATGAGTTAGGGTGCGTGGCTGTGTCCCTTTTTTTTAGCATTTCAGTAGGTTTTGGGCAGATTGTTGTTTGCTTTTTGCTTGTTTCTTTGAGCTCAGTTGTTTAATGTATATCTGTGCTGTTTTGGTTATATTGTATTCTGTGTTTTGTCGCCCCTATCTGTGCGTGCTCCGTTTTGCCTGCTGGAGGTGCTGGTGCTCCAGGGGATGTTTAAGTTTCCTGTGCTGGGGATATACAGTAGATTTTGCACCAGTGAAATGATTTATATTTTGTTTTCTTTTGTTTTGCTTTTGTTGGATTCACCCCCTCTTTCACTAGTACATAGTCCGCTGGTAGGTCTCCAGCTCCCTTCCCTTTCAACTGCGACGTATGTTTGCTGTATAGTGACTTTTAAAAAAAGTTATTAATAAATTAAATTATAAATTATCGGATCGTATTGAGTAGCACCAAAGTTTAAAAATCAGCAACTACTCATAAATTAGAAGATTAAAAAAACATTCCTACATCATCTGAACAAAACCAAAATAAAGTCTGGGAAATGTATTAGGATTAATCAACACAGTTATTACCTTTTGGTACTTCTTCTTCTTTTCCTTTCGGTTTTTCCCTTCAGGGGTCGCCACAGCGAATCAATTTCCTCCATCTAGCCCTGTCCTTTGAATCCTCTTCTCTCACACCAACTACCTTCATGTCTTCCCTCATTACATCCATAAACCTCCTCTTTGGTCTTCCTCTAGGCCTCCTGCCTGGCAGTACAAAACTCAGCATCCTTCTACCAATATATTCACTATCTCTCCTCTGGACATGTCCAAACCATCTCAGTCTGGCCTCTCTGACTTTATCTCCAAAACCTCTAACATGTGCTGTCCCTCTGATATACTCATTCCTGATCCTATCCTTCCTGGTCACTCCCAGAGAGAACCTCTGCTACCTCTAGCTCTGTCTCCTGTCTTTTCTTCAGTGACACTGTCTCTAGACCAAACAACATCGCTGGTCTCACCACAGTTTTGTACACCTTTCCCTTCATTTTAGCTGAAACTCTTCTATCACACATCACACCTGACACTTTCCTCCACCCGTTCCATCCTGCCTGTACACGCTTCTTCACCTCTTTTCCACACTCTCCATTGCTCTGGACTGTTGAGCCTAAGTACTTAAAATCCTCCACCTTCTTGATCTCTTCTCCCTCTAACCTCACTATTCCACTTGGGTCCCTCTCATTCACACACATGTACTCTGTCTTACTGCGGCTAACCTTCATTCCTCTCCTTTCCAGGACAAACCTCCACTTCTCTAGCTTCTCCTCCACCTGTTCCCTGCTCTCACTGCAGATCACAATGTCATCTGTAAACATCATAGTCCATGGAGATTCCTGTCTAACCTCGTCTGTCAGCCTGTCCATCACCATGGCAAACAAGAAGGGGCTCAGAGCTGATCCCTGATGCAGTCCCACCTCCACCTTGAACTCCTCTGTCACACCTACACACACCTCACCACTGTCTTACAGTCCTCATACATGTCCTGCACCGTTCTAACATACTTCTCTGCCACTCCAGACTTCCTCATACAATACCACAGTTCCTCTCTGGGCACCCTGTCATAAGCTTTCTCCAGATCTACAAAAACACAATGCAGCTCCCTCTGGCCTTCTCTGTACTTCTCTATCAACATCCTCAAAGCAAATACTGCATCTGTAGTACTCTTTTTTGGCATGAAACCATACTGCTGCTCACAAATGTTCACTTCTGCCCTTAGTCTAGCTTCCACTACTCTTTCCCATAACTTCATTGTATGGCTCATCAGCTTTATTCCTCTGTAGTTGCCACAACTCTGCACATCTCCCTTGTTCTTAAAAATGGGCACCAGCACACTTCTCCTCCATTCCTCAGGCATCTTCTCACTATCTAAGATCCTGTTGAACAACCCAGTCAGAAACTCTACCGCCACCTCTCCTAGACACTTCCATACCTCTACAGGTATATCATCAGGACCGACTGCCTTTCCACTCTTCATCCTCTTCAATGCCCTCCTCACTTCATCCTGACTAATCTTTGCTACTTCCTGGTCCACAACAGTCACCTATTCTAGTCTTTGCTCTCTCTCATTTTCCACATTTGTCAACTCTTCAAAGTACTCTTTCCATCTTCCCATCACACTACTGGCACCTGTCAATAGACTTCCATCCCTATCCTTAATCACCCTAACCTGCTGCACGTCCTTCCCATCTCTATCTCTCTGTCTTGCCAACCGGTATAGATCAGTCTCTCCCTCCTTACTGTCCAACCTAGCATACAAGTCATCATAAGCTTCTTGTTTGGCCTTTGCTACCTCTACCTTCACCTTACGCTGCATCTCCCTGTACTCCTGTCTACTCTCCTCAGTCCTCTCAGTGTCCCACTTCCTCTTGGCTAACCTCTTTCTCTGTATACACTCCTGTACCTCCTCATTCCACCACCAAGTCTCCTTATCTACTTTCCTTCCAGATGACACACCAAGTACTCTCCTACCTGTCTCCCTGATCACATTAGCTGTAGTTGTCCAGTCATCTGGAAGCACCTCCTGACCACCCAGAGCCTGTCTTAACTCCTTCCTAAAAGTCATGCAACACTCTTCCTTTTTCAGCTTCCACCATTTCGTCTTCTGCTCTGCCTTTGCCCTCTTCATCTTCCTCACCACCAGAGTCATCCTACACACCACCATCCTATGCTGTTTGGCTACACTCTCACCTACCACTACTTTGCAGTCACTGATCTCTTTCAGGTTACACCGTCTACACAAGATGTAGTCTACCTGTGTGCTCCTACCGCCACTCTTATAGGTCACTCTATGTTCCTGCCTCTTCTGGAAGAAAGTATTCACTACAGCCATTTCCATCCTTTTTGCAAAGTCAACTACCATCTGTCCTTCTGCGTTCCTCTCCTGGATACCAAACCTGCCCATCACCTCCTCATCACCTCTGTTTCCTGCACCAACATGTCCATTGAAGTCTGCTCCAATGGCAACTCTCTCACTTCTAGGTATGCTCTGCATCACTTCATCAAGGTCCGACCAGAATTTCTCCTTCTCCTCCAGCTCACATCCTACCTGTGGAGCATACCCGCTAACAACATTGAACATCACACCTTCTATTTCTAGCTTCAGACTCATCACTCTATCTGACACTCTTTTTACCTCCAGGACATTCCTAACAAACTCCTCCTTCAAGATAACTCCTACTCCATTTCTCTTCCCATCTACACCATGATAGAACAACTTGAACCCTGCTCCTAAACTTCTAGCCTTGCTACCTTTCCACCTGGTCTCCTGGACACACAGTATGTCTACCTTCCTCCTCTGCATCATGTCAACCAACTCTCTACCTTTTCCTGTCATAGTTCCAACATTCAACGTCCCTACTCTCAGTCCTATACTCTTGGTGTTCCTCTTCTCTTTCTTCGTGCGAACGCACTTTCCTCCTCTCCTTCTTCGACCAACAGTAATCCAATTTCCACCGGCGCCCTGTAGGTCAACAGCGCCGATGGCGGTCGTTGTTAACCCGGGCCTCGACCGATCTGTTATGGAAGTCATAGGTTTGATTCGCATCTTTGATTTGGCAAAAGTTTTACACCGGATGCCCTTCCTGATGCAACCCTCTGTATTTATCCGGGCTTGGGACCGGCACAATAAGACACTGGCTTGTGTCCTCTTGCGGCTACATTTATTACCTTTTGGTACTCATGCTGGATAATACCAGGAAGCGGGTCCTTCATTGTACAGTTCAAGTTCTGGATTACATCTCCAAATCTGGTGAGATCTAACATTTGCTTTTTGTGATTTTTGTGTTCCCAGCCCAGTGCATGTAGTCCTTTTTCCTGTATGTTTGTAACTTTTTTTCAGTTATTGAACAACCCCAAGGCAGCAACCTGTCGGTTGCGTCCTTAAGTATTGATTTTGTTGCAGACTGGTTTTACTGCGCTAAAGTGGATTTTTGTGGGAAATTTTTAATCCCCAGTTTACCCAGAAGAGTTGCACTACAACTGGGCAAATTTGGGATTAAATTCATGGATTACTTTGTTTGAATATCTTAACAATGCGCTGCACCAAGTACACGTTACAAATGAGATGTGGTGAAGTTGGTTTATTTTTTTTATTTTTTGAATTAAAAAAATTGTTATTGTTGTTGCTGTTAATATAATATTAACATCCTGTTAATATAACATAGCTTTCATTAAAAAAAAAAAAAAAACCCTTACCAAATTACCGAATCCATTGAAGATACATGATTGAGTTGAAATACCCCTTTTTCTTGTGAAATAAAAACCTGTTAGACCTGCTACAGTAATTGGTAGTTCAGAAAAGTTGCATTTCTACCCCATACAGAGACAGACATCCTGCTGTACTCTTCCTGAATGATTGTGAACAGCATATGAAGACCATCCTCTGCTGAGTTTTATCAAACCACCTGCATCTGCCTTCACTTGGTCCAGTAAAGGTATGGTGAAGCTACGAAACAAAACAAAAAAAGTTTTATTTGTTGCTTACAAGGAGTAGAGGTAGTTCACTGTTCTACCCATTGGTACCCTGTTAAATCTATTTTATGCATCTTTCTCGTAGTCTAAAAATTTTAATTTGAGGTAGATGGATTTTCTTGTGTATAATTGATAATGTCTCAGTGCTGCCATGTGACAGATGCTAATTAATACCTGCTCCCAGCTCGGGACATTATCATGTTTAATGGGTTTTAAAAGAGTGTTACTCTCAGACTAGGTGCTAAATGTTAAGTCTTGGATTTATATTCCTTTTTATTTTGGTCCAGAATTTCAGATCTGATTGAGGTTATGTTCACAAGAGGACGGGTTTGCTAAATAGCATATGTGTGTGAAGTTTTTTGCTTTATGATTAAAATAAGT
Source organism: Antennarius striatus (assembly GCF_040054535.1). Taxonomy (NCBI): domain Eukaryota; kingdom Metazoa; phylum Chordata; class Actinopteri; order Lophiiformes; family Antennariidae; genus Antennarius; species Antennarius striatus. Next base: position 22,215,982 of record NC_090778.1, read on the forward strand.
TTTTTTGAGAACACGGTGACATTACTTGTGTACGTGAAAAAGATAATCTGGTGATTTGATTGGAATGTCTAATCATTTCAGAAGAATGGGGTTTTTATTCTCAAAGGCTTTTTAAACTAAGGGTGACAGAGAGTTCTAGGCTTGCTGGCTTTTGTGTTTTTGTTTAGTTTATATTAGCCAAGTATACAATGGATGATCTTACTTTCATCTTTTATTGGGTTTTTAGTGTTTCTTAAATTTTTGTTATTAATTTCAATCTGTACAGAACTTTGGTAAAGTTTAGTAAATTGAATGTCCTCAATTTTTTTTCTAAATGTGCAGTTTGTCAGAAAAACCTGTCAGACCACATAGAATAGAATGGGGGGTAACAGTGCGTGTTTGAGTTTAGGAATGTAATGGCTCCCAGGAAAAGGCTGTGTTTTGTGAAAAACTTGAATAAATAGGTTCGTAGGAGGTGGGTACACAGAAAACTCACTCACACAATGAATCAAACCACTCCTATAGGGCTATAATAAATGTGTGATTTATTACACGTAGAGAATAGAGATATTAAGAAAAAATACGTACAAACAACAAACAAACAATAAGTCAAAAGACCTCTATGATGCTAGACCAAATGTGTCGTTTAGTCCCCGCAGCGCATAGCAATGCAAACAAACAATTCTATGATGCTAGAATAAACTTGTAGTTTAATTCCCCACAGAGCACAGAAACAATTCTATGATGCTAGAATAAACTTGTAGTTTAATTCCCCACAGAGCACAGAAACAATTCTATGATGCTAGAATAAACTTGTAGTTTAATTCCCCACAGAGCACAGAAACAAACAAATAGTTGGTTGAGCTAAGGCAATATATGGTGGCATTCCAAATATGCTTGGCCTCTCACCTTGACACAGGGAAGGAGAGCCTACAACCCAGGCAGAGTAGCTTCAACCAGGCTGGGCGTCCGTATGTAACCCGCAGCTGACTCTCTCTATCTTCCTATCTTTCTCTCTATTACCTTCGTTCTCACTTCCTTGAGACTGAAACTCCTCACCTTTTATACCTTTTTAAGAAGAAAGGCCTGCATGCGAGCAGGAGTGGCCAGTTCCAGCTCTCAGGCAGCCCTCCTTTTGGTGGTACCCCCCGCTGAGGAATAAACATCACCACCCTCGAGAATGCAGTGTAGGAAGCTTTCACGCACTCGTAAACCATCTGTATCAGGAGACCTTACACCTTTGGAATGCACCAAACCTATCACACCAAAACTAAGAAAACTAAGAGATCTTTATTACACATTGGAATGTAATGTAAAGGCTTTCATGCACCCATAAAACATCTTACACCTTGACTGAAAACAGGTCTCCATCTCCTCTCCATCGGTTCTCCTTTGGTTCTCCATCTGGTTGGATGGGCTGTGACCTGCTGTGACCTCTTTGTCCAAACAAACTAAGATGTGACTTAGCCCAGCAGTTGCATGGAGAGGTTTTGAAGCAAGTTCTCAGTAATGACATGATAAGAGTCAAATCAGGACACAC